>NC_041397.2:322277611-322397611 GCF_900747795.2 Erpetoichthys calabaricus
TTTTTGTTTGTTTATTACGATTGTTATAGTTCTGTTTGTATACGACGTTGTCAGTTCAGCACTCAGGTTGTAATATGACCAAGCTGTGCAAGCTTACTGTTAAGAATGCAAGGTATAGTTGTACAGGAGAAAAGCAATCTTGCCTCAAATCAATGGCAAACTTTTATAGGTCTATGAACTTAATTTAAAGTTTAGCTTTACACGGTGATTTCTTTCCGAAGTACCTGCACTCATGAATATGTCTGTATGCGTCAGTCGCTCAAATCCCCGCTATTCGCACCGGTGAAGTACTGCTTTTAAATTTTTATTAAGAAGAAAAGAAAACCTTTTAAAATTGAGGGAAAATATACCAATAACAGTTTGTTAAGGATCTGTTTTTTTGTGAAGCTGCGTTCACTCGAGTGATCACTTCGAGATGACTTGCTGGCTAACCATAAGCGTTACCTGGTAGGTAACCACCCATACAATCAGATTGTGAATCAGACTACGAATGCCGTGAATGTAATTACCCCGATCTACATGCTGTCAAATAAACGAACCACACACCGTGGCGCAATTTTAGGGGCTTAGCCTCTAGCGCTGACGTCCGAGGTTCGATTCCCATAAGGGAGTGAAGTGAGCGCTGCTTTTAAAGTACTGCTTTTAAATTTTTATTAAGAAGAAAAGAAAACCTTTTTAAATTAAGTCTTAAAAAGAGCTGTAAAGATATTGACAATAAGCTACGCAAACCCACCAAGACATGCAATCGTTTAAATCAAAGCGCGAGTCGAAAAACACCATCCCATAATATTAGTTAACGATTAACACATTTCTATATGTATTGTAAGCATACAATACAACTGATAATATGTTGCGCTTATTTATCTGGTGTACTGACATTTTTGCGCGTTTAACGGCTAAAATCTAACGTGGTTTGTGCCCTTCAGAATGAAAAGAGTTTGCATTTACCTTTTTAATAAAAGGCGAGCTTTTAAGCCTGAGAAATCACCCCGTAAATGCACACGTTTAATTGCACATGTGTTAATATGTATGCTTACACAGTATTAAAAGACACTCAACAAGTACACAGTATTGAAAGACAGTCAACAGTTAATGTCATTTACCTTTGTTCCCGCGTTTGACTTGTGCTGTAAATCTCTTCTTCGTTTTCAGTTCACGTGATTACGTAGGAGGCGTAGTACGTGATAACGCGATACGTGACTCCGCCGCCTCCATTAGAGTATATGGACAAAAAACAGGTTCCAGTTATGACCATTACTCGTAGAATTTCGAAATGAAACCTGACTAAATTTTGTAAGTAAGCTGTAAGGAATGAGCTTGCCAAATTTCAGCCTTCTACCTACATGGGAAGTTGGAGAATTAGTGATGAATGAGTCAGTCAAACAGGTTCCAGTTATGACCATTATACGTAGAATTTCGAAATAAAACCTGCCTAACTTTTGTAAGTAAGCTGTAAGGAATGAGCCTGCCAAATTTCAGACTTCTACCTACACGGGAAGTTGGAGAATTAGTTATGAGTGAGTCGGTCAGTCAGTCAGTCAGTCAGTCAGTGAGGGCTTTGCCTTTTATTAGTATAGATATACAGTGGTGTGAAAAACTATTTGCCCCCTTCCTGATTTCTTATTCTTTTGCATGTTTGTCACACAAAATGTTTCTGATCATCAAACACCTTTAACCATTAGTCAAATATAACACAAGTAAACACAAAATGCAGTTTTTAAATGATGGTGTTTATTATTTAGGGAGAAAAAAAATCCAAACCTACATGGCCCTGTGTGAAAAAGTAATTGCCCCCTGAACCTAATAACTGGTTGGGCCACCCTTAGCAGCAATAACTGCAATCAAGCGTTTGCGATAACTTGCAATGAGTCTTTTACAGCGCTCTGGAGGAATTTTGGCCCACTCATCTTTGCAAAATTGTTGTAATTCAGCTTTATTTGAGGGTTTTCTAGCATGAACCGCCTTTTTAAGGTCATGCCATAGCATCTCAATTGGATTCAGGTCAGGACTTTGACTAGGCCACTCCAAAGTCTTCATTTTGTTTTTCTTCAGCTATTCAGAGGTGGATTTGCTGGTGTGTTTTGGGTCATTGTCCTGTTGCAGCACCTAAGATCGCTTCAGCTTGAGTTGACGAACAGATGGCCGGACATTCTCCTTCAGGATTTTTTGGTAGACAGTAGAATTCATGGTTCCATCTATCACAGCAAGCCTTCCAGGTCCTGAAGCAGCAAAACAACCCCAGACCATCACACTACCACCACCATATTTTACTGTTGGTATGATGTTTTTTCTGAAATGCTGTGTTCCTTTTACGCCAGATGTAACGGGACATTTGCCTTCCAAAAAGTTCAACTTTTGACTCATTAGTCCACAAGGTATTTTCCCAAAAGTCTTGGCAATCATTGAGATGTTTCTTAGCAAAATTGAGACGAGCCCTAATGTTCTTTTTGCTTAACAGTGGTTTGCGTCTTGGAAATCTGCCATGCAGGCCGTTTTTGCCCAGTCTCTTTTTTATGGTGGAGTCGTGAACACTGACCTTAATTGAGGCAAGTGAGGCCTGCAGTTCTTTAGACGTTGTCCTGGGGTCTTTTGTGACCTCTCGGATGAGTCGTCTCTGCGCTCTTGGGGTAATTTTGGTCGGAAGGCCACTCCTGGGAAGGTTCACCACTGTTCCATGTTTTTGCCATTTGTGGATAATGGCTCTCACTGTGGTTCGCTGGAGTCCCAAAGCTTTAGAAATGGCTTTATAACCTTAACCAGACTGATAGATCTCAATTACTTCTGTTCTCATTTGTTCCTGAATTTCTTTGGATCTTGGCATGATGTCTAGCTTTTGAGGTGCTTTTGGTCTACTTCTCTGTGTCAGGCAGCTCCTATTTAAGTGATTTCTTGATTGAAACAGGTGTGGCAGTAATCAGGCCTGGGGGTGGCTACGGAAATTGAACTCAGGTGTGATACACCACCGTTAGGTTATTTTTTAACAAGGGGGCAATTACTTTTTCACACAGGGCCATGTAGGTTTGGATTTTTTTTCTCCCTAAATAAAAAACACCACCATTTACAAACTGCATTTTGTGTTTACTTGTGTCATATTTGACTAATGGTTAAATGTGTTTGATGATCAGAAACATTTTGTGTGACAAACATGCAAAAGAATAAGAAATCAGGAAGGGGGCAAATAGTTTTTCACACCACTGTATATATATAATATATATATATATACACATATATATATATATAATATATATATATATATACACAGATATATATATATATATATATATATATATATATATATATATATATATATATATATATATAGATAATATATATATATATATACACATATATATATAATATATATATATATATATACATATATATATATATATATATATATACACATATATATATATATTTGCAAACTGTTTCTTCTTCATTGAGGTTTTCTCTTGGAGAGCTTTTTTCATTTCATTGAAAATTAAAGCAGCAGCTGCCAAATTATTTAGCTTTCTTATTCATTTTTCAACATTGTGTAAAATAACTTTATAAAGTAACATAAAAGGTTTAAATACTGGTTATCCTTTTACACTAAAATATTACTAAAGAGATACAAAAAAAGTAAAATGCATATGTTCTTTTTCTTTAAGGAGATTAAATATTACTGAAGAAAGAAAAAAAAAACTGAAACAGCCAAATGGGGCTATGCATACAAACTTAAAAGGTTTAAATAAAACAGAAATATACACTTTTATTTTTACTTGCTTAACTTGTGGAGGGTGTATCCTGTAGCAAAGCCCTAACTTTTTTCGTGAAAGCCCGTTTCAGTCAATAAATCTTAAAAACAGGTGTAAAGATTTTGACAATAAGCTACGCAAACCCACCAAGACATGGAATCGTTTAAATCAAGTATCATTACATCTTCCTTTCTTAAAGAGAAGTAAGGCAGTACTTATAAGCTTACATATATATATATATATATATATATATATATATATATATATAGATATATATATATATATATATATATATATATATATATATATATATAGATATACATACATATATATATATGTCTATATCTATATATATCTATATATGTATATCTATATATATCTAAATCTATATATATATATATATATCTATATCTATATCTCTCTCTCTCTCTCTCTCTCTATATATATCTAAATCCCCGCGAAATACTGCTTTTAAATTTTTATGAAGAAGAAAAGCTTTTTAAATTGAGGGAAAATATCCCAATAGCAATTTGTTAAGGATCTGTTTTTTTGTGAAGCAGCCTTAACACAGCTTTTCCGCTGTTTTATAAACGAACACCATATAAGGTCTTCCTTTTTCCTTGCTTCGCCAAGGAAAGAGCCTTTTTATTAAATCCAAGGGTTCTTCGCTTTTTTTTTTGTTTGTTTATTACGATTGTTATAGTTCTGTTTGTATACGACGTTGTCAGTTCAGCACTCAGGTTGTAATATGACCAAGCTGTGCAAGCTTACTGTTAAGAATGCAACGTATAGTTGTACATGAGAAAAGCAATCTTGCCTCAAATCAATGGCAAACTTTTGTAGGTCTATGAACTTAATTTAAAGTTTAGGTTTACACGGTGCTTTCTTTCCGAAGTACCTGCACTCATGAATATGTCTGTATGCGTCAGTCGCTCATATCCCTGCGCTTCGCACCGGCGAAGTACTGCTTTTAAATTTTTATTAAGAAGAAAAGAAAACCTTTTAAAATTGAGGGAAAATATACCAATAACAGTTTGTTAAGGATCTGTTTTTTTGTGAAGCTGCGTTCACTCGAGTGATCACTTCGAGATGACTTGCTGGCTAACCATAAGCTTTACCTGGTAGGTAACCACCCATACAATCAGATTGTGAATCAGACTACGAATGCCGTGAATGTAATTACCCCGCTCTACATGCTGTCAAATAAACGAACCACACGCCGTGGCGCAATTTTAGGGGCTTAGCCTCTAGCGCTGACGTCCGAGGTTCGATTCCCGTAAGGGAGTGAAGTGAGCGCTGGTTTTAATGTACTGCTTTTAAATTTTTATTAAGAAGAAAAGAAAACCTTTTTAAATTAAGTCTTAAAAAGAGCTGTAAAGATATTGACAATAAGCTACGCAAACCCACCAAGACATGCAATCGTTTAAATCAAAACGCGAGTCGAAAAACACCATCCCATAATATTAGTTAACGATTAACACATTTCTATATGTATTGTAAGCATACAATACAACTGATAATATGTTGCGCTTATTTATCTGGTGTACTGACATTTTTGCGCGTTTAACGGCTGAAATCTAACGTGGTTTGTGCCCTTCAGAATGAAAAGAGTTTGCATTTACCTTTTTAATAAAAGGCGAGCTTTTAAGCCTGAGAAATCACCCTGTAAATGCACACGTTTAATTGCACATGTGTTAATATGTATGCTTACACAGTATTAAAAGACAGTCATAAATTAACGTCATTTACCTTCGTTCCCGCGTTTGACTTGTGCTGTAAATCTCTTCCTCGTTTTCAGTTCATGTGATTACGTAGGAGGCGTAATAAGTGATGATGCGATACGTGACTCCGTCTCCTCCATTAGAGTATATGGACAAAAAACAGGTTCCAGTTATGACCATTACACGTAGAATTTCTAAATGAAACCTGCCTAACTTTTGTAAGTAAGCTGTAACGAATGAGCCTGCCAAATTTCAGCCTTTTACCTACACGGGAAGTTGGAGAATTAGTGATGAGTGAGTCAGTCAAATAGGTTCCAGTTATGACCATTACGCGTAGAATTTCGAAATAAAACCTGCCTAACTTTTGTAAGTAAGCTGTAAGGAATGAGCCTGCCAAATTTCAGACTTCTACCTACACGGGAAGTTGGAGAATTAGTGATGAGTGAGTCAGTCAGTCAGTCAGTGAGTCAGTGAGGGCTTTGCCTTTTATTAGTATAGATACATATATGTATATAATATATACTGTATACACATTCGTATACCGGCGAAGTACTGCTTTTAAATTTTTATTAAGAAGAAAAGAAAACTTTTTAAAATTGAGGGAAAATATACCAATAACAGTTTGTTAAGGATCTGGTTTTTTTTGTGAAGCTGCGTTCACTCGAGTGATCACTTCGAGATGACTTGCTGGCTAACCATAAGCGTTACCTGGTAGGTAACCACCCATACAATCAGATTGTGAATCAGATTACGAATGCCGTTAATGTAATTACCCCGATCTACATGCTGTTAAATAAACGAACCACACGCCGTGGCGCAATTTTAGGGGCTTAGCCTGTAGCGCTGACATCCGAGGTTCGATTCCCGTAAGGGAGTGAAGTGAGCGCTGGTTTTAAAGTACTGCTTTTAAATTTTTATTAAGAAGAAAAGAAAACCTTTTTAAATTAAGTCTTAAAAAGAGCTGTAAAGATATTGACAATAAGCTACGCAAACCCACCAAGACATGCAATCGTTTAAATCAAAGCGCGAGTCGAAAAACACCATCCCACAATATTAGTTAACGATTAAGACATTTCTATATGTATTGTAAGCATACAATACAACTGATAATATGTTGCGCTTATTTATCTGGTGTACTGACATTTTTGCGCGTTTAACGGCCTAAATCTAACGTGGTTTGTGCCCTTCAGAATGAAAAGAGTTTGCATTTACCTTTTTAATAAAAGGCGAGCTTTTAAGCCTGAGAAATCACCCCGTAAATGCACACGTTTAATTGCACATGTGTTAATATGTATGCTTACACAGTATTAAAAGACACTCAACAATTACACAGTATTAAAAGACAGTCAACAATTAACGTCATTTACCTTCGTTCCCGCGTTTGACTTGTGCTGTAAATCTCTTCCTCGTTTTCAGTTCACGTGATTACGTAGGAGGCGTAATACGTGATGACGCGATACGTGACTCTGCCTCCTCCATTAGAGTATATGGACAAAAAACAGGTTCCAGTTATGACCATTACACGTAGAATTTCGAAATGAAACCTGCCTAACTTTTGTAAGTAAGCTGTAAGGAATGAGCCTGCCAAATTTCAGACTTCTACCTACACGGGAAGTTGGAGAATTAGTGATGAGTGAGTCAGTCAAACAGGTTCCAGTTATGACCATTACGCGTAGAATTTCGAAATAAAACCTGCCTAACTTTTGTAAGTAAGCTGTAAGGAATGAGCCTGCCAAATTTCAGACTTCTACCTACACGGGAAGTTGGAGAATTAGTGATGAGTGAGTCAGTCAAACAGGTTCCAGTTATGACCATTACGCGTAGAATTTCGAAATAAAACCTGCCTAACTTTTGTAAGTAAGCTGTAAGGAATGAGCCTGCCAAATTTCAGACTTCTACCTACACGGGAAGTTGGAGAATTAGTGATGAGTGAGTCAGTCAAACAGGTTCCAGTTATGACCATTACGCGTAGAATTTCGAAATAAAACCTGCCTAACTTTTGTAAGTAAGCTGTAAGGAATGAGCCTGCCAAATTTCAGACTTCTACCTACACGGGAAGTTGGAGAATTAGTGATGAGTGAGTCAGTCAAACAGGTTCCAGTTATGACCATTATGCGTAGAATTTCGAAATAAAACCTGCCTAACTTTTGTAAGTAAGCTGTAAGGAATGAGCCTGCCAAATTTCAGACTTCTACCTACACGGGAAGTTGGAGAATTAGTGATGAGTGAGTCAGTCAAACAGGTTCCAGTTATGACCATTACGCGTAGAATTTCGAAATAAAACCTGCCTAACTTTTGTAAGTAAGCTGTAAGGAATGAGCCTGCCAAATTTCAGACTTCTACCTACACGGGAAGTTGGAGAATTAGTGATGAGTGAGTCAGTCAGTCAGTCAGTCAGTCAGTCAGTCAGTCAGTGAGGGCTTTGCCTTTTATTAGTATAGATTCAACCATTAAATCTAACGCCCCAGAAATCTTATTATCTTTAGATGCAGAAAAGCATTTGACATGGTTGAATGGGACTATCTATTCACCACATTGAACAAATTTGGGTTCAGTCCAAACATATGTATATGGATCAGATTACTTTATACTAGTCCAGAAGCCTGTGCTTGTATTAAAATATTATTTCAAACTACTTCAAACTAGAACGTGGTACTTGACAAGGATGCCCCTTATCATCTTTGTTATTTGCAATTGCCATGGAACCACTGGATGTATACTTTTGAAATGCATCAGAGATAAAGTGGATTCTCAGAGAAGCACTTGAACAGAAAATTCTCTGCCAGCAGTCCTAAAAGCATTAGCAGATTTGCAAAAGATATCTGGACTCAAAATCAACTTGAATAAAAGTGTGAGTTTTCCAGTGAATTCTCTAGCACACAATATTGGAATGGATACCATTAACCTTAACAGATCAGTTTAAATATTTAGGGGTAAATATCACAACTAAATATAAAGCTCTTTTTCAACAAAATTTTGCAGTCTGCATGGAAAAAAAATAAACAAGAAGTGAATAGATGGTCTACGCTCCATCTTACATTAGCAGTGAGAATCAACATTGTTAAGATGACCATCCCAAGCTTCGCTTCCCATTTCAAAGCATCCCCAAATACATTAACAAATAATTTTTAAAGAAATTAGACTCAATCATAACTTCATTTATTTGGAATTTGAAACATCCACACATCCACAAGGCAACTCTACAATGACCTAAAGAAGAAAGTGGCATGGCTCTACCTAACTTTCAGTTTTATTAGTGGGTGGCAAATATACAAGCTACTGTATTTAAACCTGGACAGTGACACAAATCGATGAATATACACAAGCCAGGTCTTGAATAGAAATAAGATCTTGCAGAATTTTTTTATATTCCCTGCTCTGTGCCCCAGTTAATACAAACTACCGTCAATACACTAATAATACAATTGCCCTTCATTATCTCAGAATATGGAACCAATGTAGGAAGCACCTTAAGACAGAGAAGCATTTATCTGTTGCATCTCTACATGATAATAACCATTTTTCCACCTTCTCCAACATAAACACTATTAAATGTCTGGGATTAAAACACTTAGAAACTTGTATATATGTCTTTTCATCCTACAAACAGTTACATTTCAAATTCAAATTCTCGTCAACACAATTCCTCCACTACTTTCAAGCTAGAAACTTTGATAAGCAGAACCTGCCCAATTTTGCTCACCTCACACCTTGTTCTATTCCAGAAGAAATATTGATCAGTCTTGAAGACTCAGATAGCATCTCTACAATATATAAAAACATTTTACATTTCTTTCCTTTCAAAGAACCCAGAGTACATTGGGGAAAGGATCTGTCACTTAATATTTCAGAAAAAGAATGGAAGGCAGCCATGTACAGAATACACTCAAGCTCTGTATGTGCAGAACATTCAGTCATTCAACTTAAAATCATTTATTGAGCACATTTATCTTATTTAAAATTGTCCAAAATGTTTCCAGGACAAGATCCAACCTACGAACGCTGCAATCAAGTTCTAGCCTCACTGGGTCACATGTTTTGGGCCTGCACCAAATTAACATTATAATGGACAAAATCTTTAAATGCCTTTCAAACAGCCTTGGTGTCGCAATCCCTCCTAACCCACTAACAGCTGTGTTTGGTGGGCTCACAGAGGGGCTTAAAGTGGAGAAGGACAAGCAAACTGTACTTGTTTTTACTTCACTATTGGTGTGTAGACTTATCTCGCTCAACTGAAAGAATCCCACTCCACCACTTGTAAGTCAGTGGGTAACTGATTTTCTATAATGCCTGGAATTGGGAAAATCAGATTCTCACTTAGAGGTTCCATTCAAAACATTTTAAAAATATGGCAGGATTTAATCAATAACATTTCAGAATAAGCTTCCATTTCCAGGAAAAGGATCATCTTCCTTTCTTGTTATTATTTATAGAGTAATTTTGGTTGTTGGCTTTCCTTTCTTTCTCTTGGGTAGGGGTTGATTGGTCCACGCTGCATCCTCAGTGCACCTGTCTGTCCAATCACATGATCATATTAACTTTCTGCTACCCCCTCATTGCCTAACTGATGCAAATAAGAAAAATTTGTGAGGGGAGAGTAGAAACAGAGAACGTTTTGTCTTTTAAAAGGGGCTACAGCAGGTTCAGTGTGTGGAAGTGGTCAGTACAATGAAATGTGCTCTTGCACATTGTGAAAAATGGCCAGCAGTTTATCCCGACCAATAACCCCACACTGCTAGATGGAGTCCTCCCTGCAACACGGAGGGGCCCTGAATTCCAGCAGGGCATCATGGACATTGGAGTTTTACTTCACAGCCCTGCTGGATACCGTGGGGGCTGTGCAAGGAGGCACATGGATTTGCATT
Source organism: Erpetoichthys calabaricus (assembly GCF_900747795.2). Classification (NCBI taxonomy): domain Eukaryota; kingdom Metazoa; phylum Chordata; class Cladistia; order Polypteriformes; family Polypteridae; genus Erpetoichthys; species Erpetoichthys calabaricus. Next base: position 322,287,935 of record NC_041397.2, read on the forward strand.
TCCCACATAGCCCGGAAGTACTCCCTAGTCACGGAGACGGAAGAAATGACGTACTTCCAGGCTGAAGAATAGAAGACGTTTCAATTTGACCCGGAAGTGCTATGAAATCACATGGACTGAGGGAAAGAAGCATTTCCGGGTCAAGTAATATAAAAGGACTGTGGGAAACCCCAGCAGACTGAGCAGGAGTTGGGAGGAAGTGCGACAGAGCTGCTAGATGGAGAGGAGGATTATTGATTGTATATTATTAATTGTATTATTGATTATTATTGAGTATAGTGGAGGTGTTTTGTGCACAATATTATAATAAATTCACATTTGGGAATTTTACCTGGTGTCTGAACGTGTTGTCTGCGGGTTTAGGAGTCGATAGCGCCCCCTATCTGTCCCAGCATCTTTGGAGAGCAATTGACAAATATCTGAAATGCTCCAAAATCCAAAACTGATTTCTGACCAGACGATACAAGTGTAAAATTCTACATGAGGGGTCTCTTTTATAAAACATTACCTTTATTCGAGCATTAAAATATGCTTACTCTAAAATGTTGATATGAATTACAAATGTGAAAAATCAAAATGGGGTTATTCTTTCAGGGTGGGATGAGGGTGAGGGAGTCCCCCATGAAGCTTAGAGCACCATGAAGCTACCAGAAATGAGAGAGCCATGAGGAGATGATCAACAATGTGGGGATGAGAGTGGGTGGCAAGTTGATGAGCTTTCAGCTTTGTCCCCAGTGAAGTGACACGATAACACCTACATTCAAAGTGCTGCATGCCATTATTAACATTGTAGATGACTTGAGTGTTCATGGAATGTCACTGGTCACGGGTAAGAAAAGCAGGTTCAGTCACTCTAAGTGCCCTTATTGCAATATGAGTGTAGTCAAGTGATCTGATTACATTAGCAGAACCCCACATGGCTGCAAACGGCCTTTTTATGTTGGCAAATACCAGTTATGTTTTAAGTATGTACACTCACACCATACAAAGACTGGACATAGAGCCTCAACACAATGGGCATGATGGACTAAAGTTTGTCTGAGAAATTCCTGACCTGGTGGCCAGTGACCCAAGAAGTGACAACAGTAGCTGTTATAAACTGGCGAAAAACAAAAAGTTCCATCCATCCATCCATCCATCCTCTTCCACTTATCCGAGGTCGGGTCGCAGGGGCAGCAGCTTGAGCAGAGATGCCCAGACTTCCCTCTCCCCGGCCACTTCTTCTAGCTCTTCCGGGAGAATCCCGAGGTGTTCCCAGGCCAGCTGGGAGACATAGTCCCTCCAGCGTGTCCTGGGTCTTCCCCGGGGCCTCCTCCCGGTTGGACGTGCCCGGAACACCTCACCAGGGAGGCGTCCAGGAGGCATCCTGATCAGATGCCTGAGCCACCTCATCTGACTCCTCTCGATGCGGAGGAGCAGCGGCTCTACTCTGAGCCCCTCCCGGATGACTGAGCTTCTCACCCTATCTCTAAGGGAGAGCCCAGACACCCTGCGGAGAAAACTCATTTCAGCCGCTTGTATTCGCGATCTCGTTCTTTCGGTCACTACCCATAGCTCATGACCATAGTTGAGGGAAGGAACATAGATCGACTGGTAAATTGAGAGCTTTGCCTTACGGCTCAGCTCCTTTTTCACCACGACAGATCGATGCAGAGCCTGCATCACTGCGGACGCCAGCACCGATCCGCCTGTCGATCTCACGCTCCATTCTTCCCTCACTCGTGAACAAGACCCCGAGATACCTGAACTCCTCCACTTGGGGCAGGATCTCGCTCCCAACCCTGAGAGGGCACTCCACCCTTTTCCGGCTGAGGACCATGGTCTCGGATTTGAAGGTGCTGATTCCCATCCCAGCCGCTTCACACTCAGCTGCGAACCGATCCAGAGGGAGCTCAAGATCACGGCCTGATGAAGCAAACAGGACAACATCATCTGCAAAAAGCAGTGACCCAATGCTGAGTCCACCAAACCGGACCCCCTTAACACCCTGGCTGCGCCTAGAAATTCTGTCCATAAAAGTTATGAACAGAATCGGTGACAAAGGGCAGCCCTGGCGGAGTCCAACTCTCACTGGAAATGGGTTCGACTTACTGCCGGCAATGCGGACCAAGCTCTGGCACCGATCATACAGGGACCGAACAGCTCTTATCAGGGGGTCCGGTACCCCATACTCTCGGAGTACCCCCCACAGGATTCCCCGAGGGACACGGTCGAACGCCTTTTCCAAGTCCACAAAACACATGTAGACTGGTTGGGCGAACTCCCATGCACCCTCCAGGACCCTGCTAAGGGTGTAGAGCTGGTCCACTGTTCCACGACCAGGACGAAAACCACACTGTTCCTCCTGAATCTGATGTTCGACTATCCGACAGACCCTCCTCTCCAGAACCCCCGAATAGACTTTTCCAGGGAGGCTGAGGAGTGTGATCCCTCTGCAGTTGGAACACACCCTCCGGTCCCCCTTCTTAAAGAGGGGGACCACCACCCCGGTCTGCCAATCCAGAGGCACTGTCCCTGATGTCCATGCGATGTTGCAGAGACGTGTCAACCAAGTCAGCCCTACAACATCCAGAGCCTTGAGGAACTCCGGGCGTATCTCATCCACCCCCGGGGCCCTGCCACCAAGGAGTTTTTTGACGACCTCAGTGACCTCAGTCCCAGAGATGGAGGAGCCCACCTCCGAGTCCCCATGCTCTGCTTCCTCATTGGAAGGCATGTTAGTGGGATTGAGGAGGTCTTCGAAGTACTCCCCCCCACCGACAAACAACGTCCCGAGTCGAGGTCAGCAGCGCACCATCCCCACCATACACAGTGTTGACACTGCACTGCTTCCCCCTCCTGAGACGCCGGACGGTGGACCAGAATCTCCTCGAAGCCGTCCGAAAGTCGTTCTCCATGGCCTCCCCAAACTCCTCCAATGCCCGAGTTTTTGCCTCAGCAACCACCAAAGCCGCATTCCGCTTGGCCTGCCGGTACCTATCAGTTGCCTCCAGAGTCCCACAGGACAAAAGGGACCGGTAGGACTCCTTCTTCAGCTTGATGGCATCCCTCACCGCCAGTGTCCACCAACGGGTTTGGGGATTGCCGCCACGACAGGCACCGACTACTTTACGGCCACAGCTCCGGTCAGCCGCCTCAACAATAGAGGCACGGAATATGGCCCATTCGGACTCAATGTCCCCCACCTCCCTCGGGACATGGTCGAAGTTCTGCCAGAGGTGGGAGTTGAAGCTACTTCTGACAGGGGGCTCTGCCAGACGTTCCCAGCAGACCCTCACAACACGTTTGGGCCTACCAGGCCTGACCAGCATCCTCCCCCACCATCGGAGCCAACTCACCACCAGGTGGCGATCAGTTGACAGCTCTGCCCCCTCTTCACCCGAGTGTCCAAGACATGTGGCCGCAGGTCCGACGAAACAACCACAAAGTCGATCATCGAACTGAGGCCTAGGGTGTCCTGGTGCCAAGTGTACATATGAACACCCCTATGCTTGAACATGGTGTTTGTTATGGACAATCCGTGACGAGTACAGAAGTCCAATAACAAAACACCGCTCGGGTTCAGATCAGGGGGGGCCATTCCTCCCAATCACGCCCTTCCAGGTCTCACTGTCATTGCCCACGTGAGCATTGAAGTCTCCCAGCAGAACGAGGGAGTCCTCAGAAGGTATGCCCTCTAGCACCCCCTCCAGGGACTCCAAAAAGGGTGGGTACTCCGAACTGCTGTTCGGTGCACACGCACAAACAACAGTTAGGACCCGTCCCCCCACCCGAAGGCGGAGGGAGGCTACCCTCTCGTCTACCGGGGTAAACCCCAATGTACAGGCTCCAAGTCGGGGGGCAATAAGTATGCCCACACCCGCTTGGCGCCTCTCACCAGGGGCAACTCCAGAGTGGTAGAGAGTCCAGCCCCGCTCAAGGAGATTAGTTCCAGAGTCCAAGCTGTGCGTCGAGGTGAGCCCGACTATATCTAGCCGGAACTTCTCAACCTTGTGCACAAGCTCAGGCTCCTTCCCCTTCAGAGAGGTGACATTCCACATCCCAAGAGCCAGCTTCTGTAGCCGAGGATCGGACCGCCAAGGTCCCCGCCTTCGGCCACCACCCAACTCACACTGCACCCGACCTCCTTGGCCCCTCTCATAGGTGGTGAGCCCATGGGAAGGGGGAACCCACATTGCCTCTTCGGGCTGTGCCCGGCCGAGCCCCATGGGTGCAAGCCTGGCCACCAGGCGCTCGCCATCGAGCCCCACCTCCAGGCCTGGCTCCAGAGTGGGTCCCCGGTGACCCGCGTCCGGGCGAGGGAAAACGGCGTCCAAATTTTTTATTCGTCATAGGACTTTGTCTCATCCCTCACCTAGGACCAGTTTGCCTTGGGTGGCCCTACCAGGGGCATAAAGCCCCGGACAACAGAGCTCCTAGGATCATTGGGACACGCAAACCCCTCCACCACGGTAAGATGGCAGTTCGAGGAGGGGAAAACACAAAAGTTCTTCAGTGCAAATACACAGCATTGGCCATTTTAAAAGGAAACTGAAAAACAGTCTGTGCATCACTTTGAAGTTTGTCACATCAATGCACATAATAATAATGGCTCACTGATATGAATTATCACCCGGGCGATTATATATGTTTATGCATATACTGTACTAGATGTATATGTGTGTGTGTGTGTTCTTTATACAGGATACACAATAAATAAGTTAAGAATCAGGAACTGTAGTGGTGAAAGGTAAATTGAAAGACACCCAGTGTTAATGACACAACGTCATAGTCAGGATTTCTCTTTTGATTTTATTCTCCCCCTTGTATCTAAACTGTTTTATGCTTTACTAGCTGAAATACCCAACTTTGCTCAGGAGGAAAATAAAGGTTTTTTTTTAATTGTTTGAGAAAGATATAATTGTTATGGTGTGAAATTTTGCATACAAGTTGATAAATATTTTGTATGTCTTTATTAGTAACTTAGGCAAAGCAAATGTGATATTAGTGTTTCATTAGTGAGAAGCATTCATGTTTAACCCCCCCACACACCCCACCCCCCTAAGGGGACTAAGTCAGGATAGTGACTTTTACTACAGGGTCAGGACAAGTTTGGCAAACGTTTCTCTGCTGAAGTCTCTCAGCCAACCCCCACAGGAAAGCCAGGCTGGTTTGGGGGTGGCTGGTATGAAGATGTTCTCTGGCCCATTTTTCTTAAATAATGGCTGTTTGGAATTGGCTTGTATCACAAGCCTTTAAGTACCATGACGCCCTATTGTCTGTAGTGGTAGGACAGAAAAATCTTTACATTTGTTTGCTTTACCTCTCTCTATCTTACCAAACTGATGAAAGCCCATCTCACACACCATGAACTGAAAAAGACAACACAATGAAGAGCACAGCTCGGCAGCCATATTGAGACAGGAATGCTGTCTGTTCTGAAGAAAGCTGACCACAAAATGATGACTTGACCAGAGACATTTAAAGTAACTAACAAGTCTGTGTGCCGCCTGAACTACACATCAGCATTTATCAGGTTGTATGGTTGCCAATATTCAAATCTACTCTGCTTATTGTTATTATTTATTAATATTATCAATAATACATTATTTAAAATGTAACTTAGCTCCTGCTTGTCTTTTACTACACCTAATTGCCTGAGGTTATAAATGTAGAAGGTAAGGTGGGGAGAAGTTATATGGTACAATATCTTATAAAGAGTGGTAAGTCTGTGAGATTTGAGGCATTCTGACAGAGGCTACTTATTAATAATACAAAAGGAGAAAGTAGAGCAATACATTACTTTACCAAGACAAAACAATAATTAAAAAAACACAACTTTAAAAATTAAAATAAATTAACAAACAATGAAGACTCACTAATGTGCTTGTCTTGCGGTCTTGTACTGTATGTATGTTATCATCCAGTTGATGCTCAGAACCGGCCAACTCAATTTAATTTCAAAACCTCAGGCGCAGTGGTGTTGCTCAAACATAAAGAATGCTGGCAGTCACCTCCAGTTCACCCTCTGCTGGTCATTCTGAGTGTCAACTGGATGATAACATGCATACAAGACTGTAAGGTCTAAGATGTTAGGATTGATTTCACGATTTCACCCTACAGTATTTTTTAGAGAATGAGAAACGTGTGTACCAAGTTTCATGAAAATCGCTCCAGCCATTTGGAAGTGATGCCAGAACATACATACATACACACACATACATTGACTTTTATATATATATCTAGAGATTTAAGAAGGACACCAACTTTCAAACATGTGCAGTGGAATTAACACTTAGTTAGGACTACAACCTCACATTGTCCATGTCTTAGACCCTAATACATTCATTTCTTATAAAGGTCTAGCCAAGTGCTAACGGAGCAGAGCTGGTTAGAGGAAGTCACACAAAGCAGCTAAAGGAGTTTTGGAGAGTCAGGGGACAGGGTGGGACCTGCACAGCCTGTGTCTTTATGGCAGAGAGTCCTCCAGATTCATTCCTGGGATACTGAACCCAAGAACCAGTGTGCTACACAACTTAACTTATAAATCAATAAGGAATAACACGTGCAAGAGCATTAAAGACACAAAAATAGTTGTGATTCACCAGTCTGGACAAACGTCCAGGGCCAATTTATAATCCCAGCCCATCCCTGATTACCTGTCACTAATGCCAGTGAGCAGAGCTCTTTATCAAAGCAGGCCTTGGTGTCAGAGAGACTGAGATCTATAACTTCACACTCATCTAACACAAGCCCCTCTGGACTGCACTCTGAGCCTCAATGAAGTGTCAAACTTGCTGTTCTTACCCGTCGTGTTCATCTGGTGTCATTTTTAAACATTCAGAAGTAGGATGACATGACCTGGTAATTGTGTGCTCGTGCCATGAATGGCCTGGTCATGTGACCCCTGACCCCTCACATGTAACCAGTGCCTCTCTGAAACTGACAGGTAAACAAGCAGACTTTTGTGTGTGGTTGCCTCTAACATGGCGTCTGGTTTTTATTTTCTTTGTCTTTTGCTCCTGAGTGTTTTCATTATCAACTCACTAATCCAAGTCAGATGTAACTTCAACGTCCCTTTTTCACTTACCTGCTTTTACTTTTTTCTTCAGTTTTCCTTTGTCACTGCTTGTGTTTCCAGGGATTCATCGACAAACAGATCTTTGTGTTATTGTCTGTAGTTCATCAACAAGTTTATAAAACACATCCAGCCGTAGTAAAGTCAAACCTTCACAGCTCAGGCCCTGAGATTATTCTGCTTTGTCGTCTTTGCTTTCTCTTTCACTTTAACATGGCAGCCATCCAAGAGGAACACACCTGAGTCTTAAAGAGACAGAAGATAACAAAAACATAAATAAAAAAAACAACTCAAATAAACAAAATGTGATGATGGTCAACTCCAAACCTATTATCTGCTCACAGGTACAAATCCCACACAGATATGACATGCCATGAGACAGAAAGGCATGTCATAGACAGGAGTTCCAGACTCGTGTTCATGTAAAGTAGAATTCACTTTCTTAAATAAGTTTATCAGAAGGTCCAACCAGATCTGATCCTTCATTTTTGTAAAACTTGAATCTTCAATGTTTATAAAAACCAGAGCAAGTCTGTACAAATCATTCTGAGAAACCAAATAAGACTGAAAGACACTCTGCTGAGCTCAAGAGTAGGTGGCATGAAGGCCCATTCCCACACAGTGCTGCCCTTCATGACATACTTAGTTTAAAAGTTTAACTTGAGTATACATCCATCCATCCATCCATTGTCTCCCGCTTATCCGAGGTCGGGTCGCGGGGGCAGCAGCTTGAGCAGAGATGCCCAGACTTCACTCTCCCCGGCCACTTCTTCTAGCTCTTCCGGGAGAATCCCGAGGCGTTCCCAGGCCAGTCGAGAGACATAGTCCCTCCAACGTGTCCTGGGTCTTCCCCGGGGCCTCCTCCCGGTTAGACGTGCCCGGAACACCTCACCAGGGAGGCGTCCAGGAGGCATCCTGATCAGATGCCCGAGCCACCTCATCTGACTCCTCTCGATGCGGAGGAGCAGCGGCTCTACTCTGAGCCCCTCCCGGATGACTGAGCTTCTCACCCTATCTTTAAGGGAAAGCCCAGACACCCTACGGAGGAAACTCATTTCAGCCGCTTGTATTCGCGATCTCGTTCTTTCGGTCACTGCCCATAGTTCATGACCATAGGTGAGGGTAGGAACATAGATCGACTGGTAAATTGAGAGCTTCGCCTTGCGGCTCAGCTCCTTTTTCACCACGACTGACCGATGCAGCGCCCGCATTACTGTGGATGCCGCACCGATCCGCCTGTCGATCTCACGCTCCATTCTTCCCTCACTCGTGAACAAGACCCCGAGATACTTGAACTCCTCCACTTGGGGCAGGATCTCGCTCCCAACCCTGAGAGGATACTCCACCCTTTTCCGGCTGAGGACCATGGTCTCGGATTTGGAGGTGCTGATTCTCATCCCAGCCGAGTATACAACATAAAGCCAATGTTCATCTTGGCATAACAGCCTGCAGCTAGCAATGAAAAATCTGAATATATAGAAAAACAGAAAGGTCAGGTTAGGTCAGTTTGAGGAGCATGCACTGGTATAGTAGATTGTTGCACCCACCACGTAACAAAACCACTCAGGATCCCGGCTAGCAACCCCCCAGCAGACACTCAATCCAGTTCCCCCCTTCTGGAACTGCCCATTTATCAGTCGCAGCCAAGTGATCCCTTGGCCTGATCCAACCACTCAGATCCTCAACAAACAGAATCTTATGAGCCGGATCACCCTCATGAGAATTGCGCCACATGGCTGTAGTGTCATAACTGACACTCCCTCACAATGCAGGTCATGTGCCTCATTTAGGACTCTGTGAGCAACACAAAGTCAAACCAGCGGCACCCAAGGATTCTCCGAAGAGAAACACATGAAGGAGTCCACTCTTAGTTTCAGGTCACTGGAAAACATGGTCACATGTCTTGCAAACATTAAGCACCAGGACTCTAAAGACTTGGACCTTCGTCCTTTTGCATAGATATCTGGAGAGCCACACACCCCTTTCCAGCGACCTCATGACCCCCCATGCTGTCCTAATCTGTCTACTGACTTCATAGGAAGAGTCACCAGAGTCATGAATGTCACTGCTGAGGTAAGTAAACTTCTCGACAAGGTCAACACTCTCTCTTCAGACAGACACACTGCTGATGGCTGTGCCCAAGAGGTCATTAAAGGCCTGGATGTTGTTTTTTACCAGGACACTCACAAGCCCAGACTCTCTGACTCCTCACTCAGTCTCTCTCGAGCCCTGATTGGAGCCTCCATTGACTCCGTGAAGAACACAGCATCGTCAGCAAAGTCAAGATCACTGAATCTCTTTTCACCAACAGATGCCCCACGACCTTGCCCAACACCCAGTCCATACAAGCAATGAACAGAGTAGGAGCAGAACACACCTCTGACAAACCCCAGAATCAACTGGGAAAAACACAGAGGTACTGCCTCCACTCTGCACAGCACTCACAGTACCAGTGCACAGGCCAGCCATGATATCCAGCAACCTCGAGGGGATCCCTTGAAGTCTCAGGATGTCCCACAGGGCAACTTGATCTACGGAGTCGAACAGTTTATGAAAATTAACAAAGGCTGCCAAAAAACTCTGCCAAAATTTGTGTTTGTGCTCCATGAGATCCCTCAGTAGCATTAAAAAATATTCGCTCCTCGACCCCTCTTCCCCCAATTCCATGCCTGCTAATACTTGACAGAAATCCAGATGGTCCCCGGAAGCCCTCCCTCGCCTCCCTACCCTCAGTGGCTGAATCTTAATCCCCGGTACGAAACACACATGAAATAAAAGACAAATCAAAAGGAGAAGGATTAAACATAATCTGTGTGAAACGGCAATGAATCTGGTTGTACAGTTCTCATTGATAAAAGAAAAAATAGTCCTCAGGTGAACATGGCTGCCTTCTTATTATCAAGAAGGATTAAGAAACACGAGTCCGACTCACCAACGGGAGCATCCTGAGAACCACAGGTCCATATACTGCCACCCTTGCCTCCTCTCAGGGGATCGCCTCACTGTTTGCAACTTCTGGGTGGCCACCCATAAACAGCGGACGTCCCTGGGTGAATTCTGATCGTGTTGTATTCTTAGGCATAGATAGCCGAGACCCTTGCCTTCTGCTTCTCTACCTTTCTTCTTTCTCAGTCTGCCATTCCCCTTAAAAAGAAAAGTTTCCCGTGGAAATATCCATTTCCTGTTTAGTTGTCATAGCTACATGACGCCTGCACTAGGCAGCTGGAATCCTGTACCGAGCAGGGTCCTACCAGACTTGGTCGTCCACAATAACGCCTGAAGAGATATTTCTTTGTCAACCTCCAGACCATATAATGCAGTGACGGCCAGTCCAGAAAGCCAACCCGCTTGTAGTGTTATGTGCTACAATTTAGCCTTGTAGAAATTTAAACAGAACCTTTTTGTTCATCATAAACTGAGCACTCAGAAAACACAGAACTTATTTTTGATACGTTCAACTGTTAAAGAATTATTCAATGGCAAATGTGAAAATCTTGTCTTTACAACAAGCTTACGTTTTTAAACATTCTCCGCAATGCTTGTGTTCAATGTGAACACCTAAAAGGGGCATTGTTATGTTATGCAATCATTTCTAATTCACTTGAAGTAAAATTCACATCAATATCGTGTTGTGTTCAGGAGTATTGAGGTTAAAAGCTCTAACAAAAATGACAACTTTTAGTGAGGTTGTCCCTTACAATCTAAAATTTAATTAGCATATATTCAAATTTAGACTACGTCAGAAATAAGTACACAGATTTGTAGAAATTGGTGAGGCGGTTTTCATGTGATGCTCTTACAGACAGACAGACAGACAGAAATTCATTTGTACATATCTAAATAATCAAAGATGCAGATTTGCAGAGCTGTGAGTGAACCTTCTGTCCTCATCTTAACTCATCATGGTACAGAAATGGAGTGACAGACAAGACTGATGACATCTGACAATACTGGCCGCCATGTTAAAGGATGGAGTCAAAAATGAGGAAGGGCTGATCAGTAGAGGAACAAACGTGGTGTGCTCCAGGGGGTGGTTAGATGTCATTAAACTTATAGGAAAAGATATCAGAGAAGGAAAAAACAGAAAGGAGAGAGGAAAGAGTCATGGCTACTATTGACAGTGCCCATTCAAATGGGCCATCAGCCCACCCAATGAAGAATCACTTATGAGAAAGAAAATCTGACTTATTTGAACATTTAGTTGTCCTCTCCCTGTATTCTCAGGTGCCACCCTCACCTTACTAACCCGCTGATCACATGTCAATGGCATTGACTGACACTGGAAGAAAAGAAAAGATTAAAAGAGCCTGAAGACCAGAAACACAAATCAGACAGCAGAGAAATAAGAGCAGGAGATGACAAAAGTGAAAGAGAACAGAATTCCTAAAACCGGGCCAGCAAGTTCTACCTGTCAGCTCTGCATATCCACACATGATCAACATGATAACAACTGAGAGGAAAGTGTCGATTAAATAATTCTTGAAACCCTCCTCTGTAGCAAAAGGTGATGTTTAAACAAAGTGACATCATGTAACATGGAGGGTATCAGAGTGTCGTTGTCACACTTAGCAGATTTAAGCTGCCAAATGCATTTGTTTAACTTCTAACATCACTGTGGCCCTTCTCAGCTCTAGCAGTGATGGTCAGCTGTAGATAACTGAGACGATGGACACCACAGACATACAGATGACCAACTCAGTGCTGCAGTTTCACTGACTCCAGATGGACCCTCAGTGTGTATGTGGTGGGCTGCATGCTTTGTGCTTACCAAAGTGACACTTCAGAAGTGTCCACTGTCCTCCCTTGTACTCAGCGCCCTGCTGATGTTTTGTCTGCACAGCACCACCTCCCCAAGAAGGTTTGTGTTATGCCCCCCCCCCCCACTGTATATGGCGGCTATTTGTCCTGCTTCCTGCTGTCGGCCTCTCCATTAACAGGTTGACTGGTTTTATATTTCAGTGACACATCACATACTTCAGTTTTTGTGTTTTTCATTAACACCTTCTTAAAGGTAAATTTAAAAATGACAAACTTCATTTTCTTCATTGCTTATGTGATATTATTTCCACTCTTGTCAAGTCAGAGTTTCTTCAGCTTTGGAAAGCAAAAAGACGAGCAGCAGCAGAAAAAGTAAAGCCTATAAAGTTCAGGCCTTGAGATTTTAGATCTCAGATCATTTTACTTTGTCTTTCATTCTAATGTGGCAGCCGACCAGGAGGACGACCCGAGTCTTAAAGAAACAGAAGACGCTGAAAATAAAAGGAAATGGAAAAACTCAACACACAGATCAGTTATACTGGATGAGAAAATCAGTGATAGATCTGTGCGCGCTTCACACAATTGAGCACATGGTGAGCAGCATGAACATTCATTTAGTGGAAGATCAGACAGAGGAAGATGTGCAGATGAAGAGTCAGGGTGGACTACACCTGAATACTGAGCCACCGGAATCATTAAAATAACACAAAACACAACCACCGTGCACTGACATCCCTGTCTGCTCAGCAATAACTGCAGGAATGATGGGAAATGTGGCAAACACACAGACAGACAGCAGAGGTCACCAGTGGACAATGAGGATGTCAGCTGTGATGCCCTGTTTATTAACTTTATTAAGAAGTCTGTTTAAAAATTTCATCAGATGTCTCCATCTCAATTTATTTGGGGTGCCAAAGAGTAAACCAGCTGATGAGGGAGTTCACAACAAGGTCTGAAATTAAAACTTGAGATCTGTACATTAAATACACTAAAAACATCCAAAAGAAAGTCACATCATGTCAGTCACGTGGCAAACTGAAAAAGGCACAGAGGAGAGAGCCGTTAACACTAGAATTACCAGAGCCTACGAAAAAACTCATAGATTCGTCCCACCTTAAATCGCTTTGAACCTCTCCATCAGCGTCTTTTCTCCTGTAAATGTGTCGATAAGCAGCAAGCAGCCTGCTATCTCAACCCCTACCGCCACACAGTTTTCTCAGCTCAAGTCTGTTTACCTGCGTGTCAGTTGCTCAGTGATGTATAGAGTGGGAAGTCAAGCAAAATGACACCTTTTATAAATACTATATCATTATTTGGAACACATGCATTTCATGTGTGTTCTATGTATACAACAATCTATGTACAGTAAACACATCATTAAAACAGAAACATTTTTCATGTTTTAATGATAACTGACAAAATGTAGACATGAAGTGTATAATGTGTTAAGCCTGAATTCCAAATATCAAATAAACACTTTCACAAAAGGTACAAATATAACAGAACAAGTGCGCTTCTATTCAAGAATATAACTGCAGAAAAAGAACCCGCGTTAGGGTGCGACTTTGACACGCATGTGCTACGACAGCTTCGGTGGTGCAACGGTATCAACTGTTGACTGGTAATCAAAACTTCACAGATTCGATCCCGGACGAGTCCGTTTTGAGAAGTGAGCTGCACGTATTCTTACTATTTTAGAATAAAAACATACATTTGATTTCAATCTGTAACAGCCGACGTAATTTATGATACTTATAAAGGTTAGCTTTGTTTTGTTTTTTTTATTCAGTTTTATTCTCTCAATCCCGTTTACGATGTCCCCCCCTTTGCATTTGACACTGTTGTTTTCACATAAAGAAATGCTATAACAGAGATGAACTCAGATAATGATGTTACATCGGAGAAAGAATGCACGTCGCACTTTTGCCATCGCTGTACTTTGTATATGTACACGGGAAGCTCTGCAGTCTACTTGTGACTTTACGCTGTAGGAAGTAAGTAAATAAATTAAGGTAAATAACATTCGATCTGGCTTTTATGTAAGTAACATAGTGAAAAGTCAAGCAAAATGACACCTTTTATTGGCTAACTAAAAAGATTACAATATGCAAGCTTTCAAGGCAACTCAGGCCCCTTCTTCAGGTAAGATGTAAGTAACATATAAATGTTAATGTTTTGGGCACATGCACCATCCAGATCTAAACACTAGAGTGGAGATTCTATAGCTGCAGGTGGAAGGTGCCGTCGCTGTACTTTGTATATAAGAGCCAGATTGAGTGTTATTTACTTATTTACCTTTATTTATAGCATCATTTACACTCCATGATAGACCCTGGAAGAAAACTGCAGTGGACCTCTGTGATCATAAAAAACAAAATGACTTGGATACGCAGTAAGAGTTCATCAAGGTGCTGGACCCTCAACCACAAATACTTCAGTTGTTCTAAAGCTAAAAGCTTGGCCTGGAATCCTGGTGAATGACAACAGGCTCCAGTTCTCCAGCACTGGAGGCAAATGGTGAGACTGGGATTTGAATACACAATAGGAGGGCTGAACCTTAACACTAGAATTACCGAAGCCTACGGAAAAACTCGTAATCCCAGCCTGCTGTCCCATCCACTTCATGTCTACATTTTGTCATTTATTACTAAAACATGAAAAACGTCTCTGTTTTAACAATGTGTTTACACTGATTGTTGTAGACATGGAACACATACGAAATGCATGTATTCAAATAACTACTACTATTTCCCCCCTAAAACTCAGCATTTCACTTCAAGATAATCAAGGCTTGAGCACTGAGAATCTTCTTTGCAACTTGAGCTGTGGCTTTGCTGGGCGGTTGGGGGTGGTGGGGATAGGATAGCAGGCTGCCTGTGCTAATTGGCACATTTACAAAACAAAAGAAGCTGATGAAAAGAGGTGTGAAGGAATTTAAGGTGGGCCAGGCTATGGGTTTTTTCATAGGCTTTGGTAATTCAACTGTTAAAAGTACACCTAATGAGAAAGGCCTGGGAGTCATGGTGGGCTCATCACTAGCTACATCCATACAGTGGACAGAAGTAATGAAGACAGCACGTGATGTGCGGAGTGCAAGTCAACCGAGGTTATGCTTAAGCTTTATAATGCACTAGAATGACCTCACCCGCAGTACTGTCTTCAGTTTTGGTCTCCATATTAGAGAAAATACACAGCAGCACTAGAGAAAGTCCACATGAGAGCAGCCAGATTGAATCACAACTATGTGGAGAAGATGAACCATTAAGAGGTGACATGACTGAAGTCTTTAAAATTATGAAAGGAATTAGTAGATCCGTTTTTCCTCACACAGAGAACCACAGACACATGGAATAAATTAGTGTGGTGGAAAGCAGGACTTTAGAGCCCTACAAATCTCCACCTATTATTTTGGGCAATCTAGTCAAATAGGATGGACAAGCTTGTTGGGCAGAATGGCTTGTTCTTGTCACATTTGTTTTAATGGTCTAATAGGCTACAGCAAGTTGTGACAACACTCAAGGGAATAGTCAAGCAGAGAGAGAGCAGTGCAAATTGAAAAGAGGATCCACAACCAGGACAACCCTCTGCTCACCTTCATGTGCCATACTGTAGATCATTACCATGTCTTTCTGAAGGGTCTACCACGGCTGGGGTACTCATTAGAAGAAGATCAGAACAGCTCCTCTCATCCCGTTGGTAAATCTTCAACAAGAAATGGCTAAATAAAAAGACCATTTGACAGAGGGATGAAGCAGAAACGAGGAGACAAGCTTACTGCCTGACACTGTCCTCACCCGAGTGGGCCATGAGAAGTCCTGGGCTACTCCTGTAGTGCTCCTACTTGAAGGTGTCACACCAACATCTGACTTCATTGACACTGCAGTGGAATAAACACAAGAGGATCAGCAGAGTAACGAACTGTTTATCAAGGCAAACCAGACACTTGTGGATAAAACTTACATATCAGCACTGGTTAAGCAGCGTGTCACTTCTCGCTCTCTCAGAACATCAAGCACTGCTCGTCTCGAACCACCCTTACTTAAAAGAAGAGGACGACATTCATCAAGACTCTTTGCAGTGTTGGCTCCTCAGTGGTGGAACGAACTTCCTCTTGCTGTACGAACAGCGGAGACCCTCACTGTCTTCAAACGTCGTCTGAAGACCCACTTCTTTAAACAGCACTTGGGGGACTAAAGTCCCCATACTTTTTTTCTACCCTTTTCTCAAAAAAAAAAAAAAAAATTGTACTAACAACTTATTTTCTTCTAGCATGATTTTGTGTACAACTTGGTCAGCGGTAACTTGTTTAATGACAGTAGATTTAATCCTAGCCTTAAAGCCTGATGAACAGTCGTAGACTACTAAGCACTGTTGTAAGTCGCTCTGGATAAGAGCGTCTGCTAAATGTTATAAATGTAAAATGTAAATGTAAAACTTATGAAGAGAACCGAAAGCTAAATGTGTACTCAGATGAAAGGAGATCTCACAAAGCACTAAATAACAGTAGCAAAGGATGGAGACTGGGGTGCAAGGCAGTACACACAGGATAAGCAGCCTAGTCTGACCTGCAATACCAGTTAAAACCAGTCCTGACTGGTAAGCTAGTCTGGTAAACCAGTACAGGCTGACCTCACAGATGGACAGAAAAGAAAAGCTGCTAGGAATTAAGAAAATGAAAAGTATCCCATAATGCAATGCATCTCTCTTGACATCACTGTCAGGCCTTGTTAGTTATTTTTACTCAGAAGCACCTACTGTACTTTATAAGACACACCAGATAATAATTACTACACAATTCCACCTTTTAATCCAAATGATTATCAGTATAAAATGTTGTGGATTCAAAATACAAAAGATCCCAAAGAGTAGACTGTTTTGTAGTATTAATATGTAGCCTTTGTCAGAATGCCTAATCTCACAGACTTACCACTGTTTATAATGTATTATTGTATATAACTTATCCCCACTTTCCCTTCTATATCTATAACCTCAGGCAATTAGATGTAGTAAAAAGACAAGCAGAAGTTAAGTTACACATAAGATAATATATTATTGATAATATTCAGAAATAATAACAAAATGCAAAGTATATTTGAATATTGGCAAGCATGCAACCTGATTAAATGGTGATATGTAGTTCAGGCGGCACACAGACTTGTAGTTACTTAAATGTCTCTAGTTAAGGCATCATTGGTGCTCAGCTTTCAGCCACATGTCTGTTCAAAATGGCTGCTGAGCTGTGCTCTTCGTTGTGTTGTCTTCATCATCACAGGTTAGCAAGAGAGAGATTGTGAGGTTAAACACGTACATTTATAGATGTTCTGTCCAACCCCTACAGCCAATAGGACATCATGGTACTTAAAGGCCTCTGAGACAAGCCAATTCCAAATAGCCGTACTTCAGACCAATGGGGGGATAGAACATCTTAACACCTGCCCCCAAACCATATGTTAAAGTACATCTTAGCCTACTTGCGGGGGATAGAAATGACTTTAGCAAAGAAACACTCGGCAAACTGGTTTAAGGCACATCCCCCAAATCCTGTCGTAAAATTCAAACAGACCCATTCCTAAGGGGGGGTGGAGGTAAACACTAAATTACATTGATTTGCCTAAATTACAAATAAAGACATACAAAACTTTATTAAGTTATATGTAAAATCTCACATCACAACATAGACGAAGAAAATTTCAGCATCAGTTTTAAACAGAAGTGATGGGGTGGTGTGGAAGAGATAAGAGGAGCAGCAACAGACACCATAGTGCTAAGAAGAGCTCTTTTACAAAATGGATAATCACAAGAGGCAGCAGGTCCAATTCAGAACAAACTAATCAAAAGGACTACAGAGAGTTGTATACTTTCCATTGTTAGCAGGAAGCCACTGTGTTACCCAGTAATCATTGTTCTCCCTTGGAAAGAAAGGTGGTCTTACACGTTTCTTAATGAATGTCTTCAGTCAAAGATGTCAGAGTTGAAGACACATCAGGAATGTAAGGACATCACTGACCTGCTAGCCACACGCCCAGAAGACTGAAGAGTGACAGTCCTCAGGGCACCTCGCCCCCACGTTGGTTTCAGTTGCTGACTCTGCAGTGACATTGACCTTTGCAGGACTGACATTAATGTGGCTTCATTAAGGCAGAGATGTTGACCTTGGATAAAAAATGTCAGCCACTGCTTGAATTGTTGGACGTTGCACCTTCAGAGTGGTCCTGTTATCTCATTGTCTTCTGTAATGGAGAGGCTGTGGGTTTTAAGACAAGGAATCATAAACAGTCATGTGGAGTAAGCCATAGATCAGATAACAGAGCCCACATCAGCCTTTGGGTAACTGGGGGTAAGCCTGTTGTCTGCATACAAAACACATACAGTAGTGTTAGGTGCTACTGGCTCATGTGACCATACAAGAAGAAACCCATTCACTGTATCATCTTGTGTATTCCATGATCTACAAATAGTCTTCCATAAGGCCGATTGAACAAAATTGAAAGTAGGATTATAGAGAGAATTTGAAGTCTATGGACCTGACCTGAGGGGAAACAGTCTTTACAGGAGCCTCTTAGATACACATAGAGGGGTAAAACAGGTCATGTAGGTGTCAGAGTGTGCAGATGATACAACAAAATCTGGAGGTGTCTTTGCTCGTCTGGGCCCAGTCTGATAGGAGGGAATGCAGCTGTTAGAAAACCCAGAGACGTGAAGGGAGACATGTAAAAAATCAACTACTAACGTATGCATTAATGAGCAGTGAACTTGAGTAGACATGTTGAAACATCTCCGGGAAGAAGGATTTTGAAAAATACAAGGAGTTCAGTTGGGTCTTAACACACACGGAATAAAGTGGGATACCAAATAGGGAGGAATGGGGAAAGCCGTGCAGACCCAGCAAGAGGATCAATTAAGAATTATTAAAAATATGAGCCCACTGATGTGATAAGGTAAATATGGAGTAATGGTACTCATGCCAAGCTGTGACTTGAAGCCTATCTAATATGAAAAGACATGTCAGATACAGCACTGAGTCTGATACACAGCACTGTGAAGGTGTTCATGAATACAAGCTCTTTTGATATCTTCATGCAGTGAACTGGGCAGTGCAGGGTGGTCTGGTGATGCTGGGGTATCCTCTGGAGGTGGCCGAATCAGGTGACACCAGGATGCATGAACCCATACAGGATGCCTGTGGAGTTTCAGAGAGGTGGTCAATGTCACCTCAATAAGACCTGTAAGTGCCCTTGCCACCTGGGAGCAGAAGGGGTCTCTCACTTCAAAACTTTCAGTAGGGCCAAATCACCAGGTTGAAATGGATGAATCCACTCAGTAAGTGGCTCTGGAGATGCTTCTTTTATCTAGGGGGCCAAAGAACTGAGAGTCTTTGTTAGTCAGGATGCATTTCCTCAGTGTGTACCCATTTCTTTCATGTTTCTTTCTTTCTTTTTCAGTGCTGAGTTAGTGATGCTCCCACAAAGCTCCACAGTCCTCAGTTCTCATCTGTGCCCAGGCTCCATCTGTGACGGGCTGGCATGTTCTCCCTGTGAGTCTGTGGATTTTTCTTATGGGACTCTGGTTTTCCTCATACGTCCCCAAAGACTCCTGACTGGCACTGTGTGTGAGTGAGTTTGTGAGTTGGGCCCATAATGGATTATCTTCCTGCCCAGGGTCTTTCCTGCCTTGTGCCCAGTGCAGCTGGCATAACAGTAGTAATAAGCAGTGGTAGCAGGCAGTGGCCCCCTGTGAAGCTGGCGTGAGTTAAGTGGCTTTAAGATCTTTATGATGTGATGTTGTACTTGTTTATATTTTAAAGATCACCTCACGAGGATCGTGGCCTTGAAGATCATGTTCAAGAGATTTCTTTTATTGTATTCTTCATTCCTGTCATTTGTTTTCTACATCCTATTTAGTTTTCTCACTCCCATTATTCCCACTACTTGCCACATTTCCCTTCTTTATGTTTTATTGCTCCACAGACAGGGGATATCAGTTCACAGAGCTTGTGTTTTATTTTATTTCAATGACTCAGGAAATCACGTGCCGTCCATCCTGACCCTTCAGCTGCTCATCTTCCTCCCTGTCGGTGACACAAACTCCTTCTGACCTTTCACTAAATGAATTCTCCTGCTGCTCACAATGTGCTGGACTGACTTGTGTGAAGGCCTCACAGTTCAGTTGTGCCCGTCACAGTCCTTCTCCTTTAGTATAACTGACCTGTGTGTTACATTTCTTTTTATTTTGGTGTCTTCTGTCTCTTTAACACTCAGGTGTTCCTCCTGGCCGGCTGCCACATTAAAGTGAAAGACAAAAATAAAAAGATCTGAGCGCTGAGAACTCAGGGCCTGCTGTTTGATGGCTGCACTTTCATGCTGCTGCTCATCTTCTATAAACCTGAGAACACACCAGTGAGGGGGCTGACTGGGTGGGATGACGGTGGTCACTTCTGAGGAGTCACACAACATGCTGTCCATTAAACACACACACTTTGGGCCCACCTGGGGTCTCTCAGGGTCACTCGAGTCTTTTGTTCTCTCAGTTCTCAAGTTTAAAAATGTAAATTAAGAATAAGGAGTTCACATTTAGTCCTTCATCACAGCGCAGACTGCAGCACTGAGGTGGTCAGCTGTGTGTCTCCGGTGTCCCTGTTCACTCCTGTCCACAGCGGACCACCACTGCTAGAACTGACAAAGGCCAAAGTGATTTTAGTAATTAGAGGAGCGCCTCTGACAGTTTAAATTAGCCAAGTGTGACAGCAGCACTCTGAAATCCTCTGTGCTGCAGATTGTCATTTTGTTCAACACCACCTTTGGCTACAGAGGATGGGCTTCTAGATTATTCTTTCTTTTTGCACTCGTATTCCAGTTGTTTTAATGGTAATCAGGTCTCTCATCTTCCATGACATTTATATGAAATCTGATATGGGGATACATGGAGCTGACAGGTAGAACTCGCTGGCCTGGTTTGTTACAATTTCTTTCTCTTTTACTTTTTCCATCTCTTATATTTCTCAGCTCCTTGACTTGTTCTTCATGTCTTCTTGCCCTGTTTACTTTTTCTTTTTCTCCGGTGTCATTAAAGCCACTGACTTGTGACCTGTGGGGTTAATACAATGAGGTGGGCATCTGGGTATGTAGGGCGGCACCTAATTCCTCAAATTAGTAAAAGTTTTTTTCTTTTTGATGGCTGATTACCCTTTGGGGTGGGTACTGCCAGTAGACACGCCCACCTGTAGCCCCGCCCCGGCTCGTGACCCTTTTCTTTCTCTCTCTCTTTTGTTTTTTATCATTAAACTTACAGTCTGTGATCCTGTATTGATTAAAGGGGTGTCTCTCACTGTCTGTGTAGCCTTGACCATACCAAATTTATATTGTTCTTTTTCATTTTTGAGTTTTGTAGGAGCACCCCCTACTTGAAACCCCCTGATGTGGTCCGGGGTCCCTTCGGATGGCGGCCCTTTCACTTTTCCTAACCTGACCTCTGTAGTCTGAGTTACCACCCCTAAGACTCGTGCTGCAGGTTGGCTAGCCTTTCACAGAACACAAGGTATATTTGTTGGAGTGAGTGTTACTGAATTCCCATCACTCTTCTCCTGGAATATTTCACACTGTACTCCTCTATGCTGTGCTGTACTGTACAAGTGTCACTCACCTGTATAGCCGAATCAACTTTACATGTCGTCTTAAAACCCCAATGCTGAAGGTAATGGCTCAGTGCTTCAAATGGGAGTCTGGTCAGCTTTTCCACCTCCTTGACAACAGTCTCTGTGTTCCCATGATTAAGAGAAGTGACTGCAGCGGCTCCAGCAATGTCGCATGCTTCTCCCCTTCTATCAGCTCTAGATTTTGTACATTTCTGTCAACAACCGTTGAGTAAGACATAACGACAAGTTCGGCGGAGGCTTCACTAGTGACGTTTGTGGAATCTCTGAGGAGAATGGCTCTGGACCATCGTGGACAGGACTGATCCACCTCAGCAATATAAATTTGTTGCCAGGATCGAAACATTTATCCTGCTCCATCCAATTGCCTCTTTAGAACTCAGAGAGAGACTCACCAGTCTTTTGCTTCTTTGGGATTTGCTGGGTGTTCATTAAACTCTGGTGACGTAGTATCCAAGTTGCTATCTTAGTTTTCCCAGCCTGCCCTGGGATGATCCATGTCACTGTTCTCATCGAATAGGGCTCGAAGTTTTGTGCAGCTAGATTGGTTGGACCATTTGTCCAGGTGGGGTGCAACCAGAATTAGCATTTTCAGGGCTGAGAAGCCAGGGGTCAGAAAAATAATTACAATAATTCCTCAATGATCTTAATGCATCAGCAGCACATACCAACAACAACAACAACATTTATTTATATAGCACATTTTCATACAAAAAGTAGCTCAAAGTGCTTTACATAATGAAGAGAAGAAAAATAAAAGACAAAATAAGAAATTAAAATAAGACAACATTAGTTAACATAGAAAGGTGTAAGGTCCGATGGCCAGGGTGGACAGAAAAAACAAAAAAAAACTCCAGAAGGTTGGAGAAAAAAATCAAATCTGTAGGGGTTCCAGGCCACGAGACCACCCAGTCCCCTCTGGGCATTCTACCTAACATAAATGAAATAGTCCTCTTTGTAGTTCGGGTTTTTCACGGAGTCACTTGATGCTGATGGTCATACAGACTTCTGGCTTTTAATCCATCCATCACTGTTGGAACATCATGGTGCTTTGGGTAGATGGTGGTGGTGCACGCCACCACCAACAGGACACCGGAAAAGGAAACAGAAGAGAGAGTAGGGGTTAGTACAGATTTTGAATGAATAGTTATTATAATGAATTGGATATACAGAGTATCAGGATTAAATTACAGTTAAGTTATGAGAAGGCCATGTTAAAGTAATGTGTTTTCAGCAGAGCTCCACTGTATTAGCCTGGCGAATTCCTACTGGCAGGCTATTCCAGATTTTAGGTGCATAACAGCAGAAGGCCGCCTCACCACTTCTTTTAAGTTTTGCTCTTGGAATTCTAAGGAGACACTCAGTTGAGGATCTGAGGTTACGATTTGGAATATAAGGTGTCAGACATTCCGATATATAAGCCGGGGCGAGATTATTTAAAGCTTTATAAACCATAAGCAGAATTTTAAAGTCAATTCTGAATGACACAGGTAACCAGTGTAGTGACATCAAAACTGGAGAAATGTGTTCGGATTTTCTTTTCCTGGTAAGGATTCTAGCAGCTGCAGTCTGCACTCGTTGCAAACGATTGATGTCTTTTTTGGGTAGTCCTGAGAGGAGTGCATTACAGTAATCTAGCCGACTGAAAACAAACGCATGAACTAATTTCTCTGCATCTTTCGATGATATAAGAGGTATAACTTTTGCTATGTTTCTTAGGTGAAAAAATGCTGTCCTAGTGATCTGATTAATATGCGATTTAAAATTCAGATGTAAACCTGTAGAGGTTGTCCTTCACCGACAATCCCGTCTCTGATATGACCAAGGATCCGTGGGTCATATCGCCACCCTGTCCTCCTCACCTCCCACTACGTATGTCCATAGATGAGCAACACCATCTAGTGTCTGGTGCCTTGGGAAATTTCCTTTCTTCTTCCTGGATTTCTTCACTATTCTGACAGATAAACCACCATGGAAAGAAAAAAGAAAAAAGGGGAAAAAAGTACAAAAACCCATGTAGGGATGTCCACTCACAGTAAATTTATAAAACAGGTTTTCTGCCACCCAGGCAGCCAGAAAATCCTGCCGACTACACCAATTGTGATGGAAACCGGGATGTCAGTGAGCCCCAAACCCCCAACACGACCACACAAATGCAGTCCTGGGATCAAATAAAGGACGGTTTATTAACCAAAACACCTCAGAAACTATCAAGCACAAAGCTTCTTCTCCACTCACCACCACTGCCCTCCAGTCGAGTGTTGCCTCCGTTCCTCCCAGCTCCGAATCCTCTGGACAAGAGTGTGGTCCGTTTTATTGCAGACATGGGAGTAGTTCCAGTGCCAGGGCTGCTGCCTGTTGGAAGCACTTCTGGGCCATACTGGAGTCCAACATGGCAGGGAGCATATCTCTCTGCAGCGCCCTCTTACGGCACCCACAGACCCCAGCAGGACTTCTCTGCTGGACTAACTCTCCCAGCATGCTTTACTGGTTTCCAACTGGGTACCGAAATCCAGGGCCACTGCCATCTAGTGTCCTGAGGGAATAAAGGGTCCTCAGCAACATCTTATTCTTCCGGTGGGCTGTCTGTCCATCCACTCTCTTCTGGGTCTGGAACCTTTTTCTCCCCTGTCTGTTTGCCTGTTCGGAGCGTCTCATCTGGGTAAGGAACCATCCTCTCTTCTGATCAGGATGCCCATCCAAACCATATGGCATTTACAATGCAAAATACTGATTGCAGTATTATCTGAAATGAGACTCTGGGGATCCAGGACAACAATCGTCCAACTACCAACTACTGACGAACCGATGACCTTCTCTTACTCTTTGGGCAAGAAACGAGAAGCAGGCATAGGACTCATGGTGGATAATCAAGACGTCAAAAGCGTAGTCGCTTTTCAACTGATATCCAGCCTGCTGGCAGCACCCACTGTCGATGGAGCCATCAAGATGCACATTCTCTCAATTCAAGTAACTTAATGACTTTAGTAAAGAAAACTGAGTGGCAAGGATGAACAGTGTTTAGCACTGGCAATTCACAGCTGCAGCAGACTGGGTTTAAACCAGTGTCCAGCAGGGGGCACTAGCTCTATGGATAGACCAGGTTTAATGGCAGGAAATGCAAAGTGGAAAAGTCAAAGTCACCTAAAAACTACAACGACAGTAAAAATAAATAAATAAATAAATAAAATAGTGACTCACAAATGTCACACTTAGTTTGAATTAAAGTCTCATTCAGTGTAGAGGTCACGTCAGGCTGTGCCAGGAGACCCCCACTGAATGTCAGTGGATTGAATGTGGCTGCACTAGTTAGCTGACCTGCTCTTGTTGCTCTTTGTTTGTCTTCTCTGTCAGAGCCTGCAGAAATTTGAAGGATGGACAGTTATGGTGGGCCGCAATTCTGTGCTGTTTCAGTGCTGAGGAGAGCTGCGGCTGTGCTGTCCCGGCATGTCTGAAGTGCCAGGGTGTGCTTGTAGCCAAAGGTTTGAAGTGTGCTACTGCCATCTGTGAATTGAATTAAACTGTACACTGTTTTACTCAAAATGAGTAACTGAGGCCATGGATAGGCATGGCTGAAACATCTAAACTAGCTGACTGGGAGAGAACAACATGGCCATGTAAGCTAACTGACAGGGAGAAGGTACAACTGAGATAGGACTATTAAAGGGGAGTAGGTGTACCCCATGGTCTGACAGCCAGTATATGGGCAACATCTACTGTGTACTGTGCCAGCAAAAGATTGTATCCCATACTTGGAAATTGCATGTTCTTATATTGGAGCTAAAAACTATGAAAAAGTATGAAAGCCCTGGCATTACACTTCAGAATTGAAGCTCACATATGGATGGATAGAAGACATCACTCATGCCCGTTGTAGTTGCGTTTACCCAGAATTACCAAAATTTTGCATCTCCAGCTTATAAATGGGATTCAACAAAAGCCTAATGCATCAAAATGATTCCACAGACAAAATATCTTCATTTTTTAAAAGTTAAAGTTAAAATTCACAGTAAAACAGTTTCCACAAAAAAGAGAAAATTGAAATAGCAAAAATTACAAAAGTTCTTGTTTAAGAGAAGTTCTGCTCAAAGCGTATAAATCTTGTTTCATTTCTAATCATTACAAATCACTTCACAATGTTTCTGAACAATATAAAAACAGTCAGAAAACTGTGCCTATCCCATCTCTATGTTGAAGATGAGTCTTTTACGTCCCTGTGCACTGGGACCAGTTCTAAACACAACTGACTCAATCATCACAGTGTGTCTCAGTTACAGGGAGAAAGTTCTATCTCTTACTAACTTACAGGGAGAAAAGACTACAGCATTGTCTATGGCTATGAAAGAAAATGATATTCTATTGAAATTAAACAAACACTAACATAAGTTTAACTCAAAACTTTAACTTTCTAAGATCGGTTCACTTACATTTTCAGCCCCTAATTGTTTATGCTTGTTTTCAAATTACTTGCAATAACACCACAAACAAACATTTAAAAATTTCTTATTTCAAACGTTGTCTGTTTCTTGCAGCAGGCCCAGTTTATTCACAGGTCTGCTGCACACAAACTCTTCTGACTGCCCCTTTACCATCTGCCATTGTCTTAATGACGCGACCCTTTAATTACCCAGGAACTGCGGAGTGCAGCATCAACTACAATTAAAACAATGCCCCCTGGTTCAAAGTTTCTTCTTGCTGTAAGCCATTTTTGATATTCTTCAGACCATCTTTTCCAAAACAAACCGGCCATGTATTGAATTTGCTTCCAGCGTCTTCGAGTGTACTGGTCATTTTTAGAAAAGAGTCCAGGAGGCATGTCAGGTTGTGTCTTCATTAACAGCAAGTGATTGGACGTGAGTGCCTCCAAGTCATTTGGGTCGTCTGATATCTTTGTGAGAGGTCTGTTAGTGATAATTGATTCCACTTCACACATCATTGTTTGGAGACTTTCATCATCGAGTGTTTGTTGGTTTATTGCTGAGTTTGTGTTTGAGTTTCTTATGCTTCTGATTCGTCTCGCTCACACTCCACCTTGATTAGAGGCTGATGGTGGATTGAAAATCCATTTGATTTCTTTCTTCATCTTAGCATTGCTGATTATTTCTTGCTCAAGATTTTTAACAGCTTCTCGTAGCTCTATCTGAGAGCATGATTTTAACTTGTCCTCTTCTGCACATGAATCGACGTATGGCATTGATACAAGAATCAGAGTCTAAGCTGTGTGCAGTCTCTATGTGCCCAGCTCTGGTTGTTAGACAAGTGAAGATCACTCCGCACCTCTTGACCAGACTTCATCCTCTTTTGATTTGAAAGGGACCAAAATGATCAGCTCCAACATTAGTGAACGGTGGTTGGTCGGGTACTAGAAGATCTTCTGGTGAATCCGCTATTTTTTACTCACCTGCTTTTTCATTCCATCTTCTGCATGTTCTGTACTTTGAAATGATTTTTCTGATAGTTGAGTTTCCTTGAGGTATCCAGTATTTCTGGCATAACTGTGCTAGCACGTAGTTGCGCCCACAATGTTCAGTTTCTTTATGAATGTGCTGCACTATGAGAGAAGCAATATGTGAATGCTTGTGAAGAATTACAGGACGCTTAGTGTCATCTGGCATTGCAGCTTTGCTGAGTGTTCCTCCAACTCTCAGTATTCCATCTTGTATGATCAGGTCAAGTTTGAAGATTTTACTGTTCTTTTCCACACAAACCTTTTTCTTTAAAGCCTTTAATTTGTTTGGAAATTCTTGCTGTTGACTGAGGTGTATAAGCTCTGTTTCAGCTTTAGCCAAGTCTTCTACAGTTATTGGACTTGTCTTTAAAGTCAGTTTATACCTTTTCATGTGTTCTGTGATGAGTGATTTTTGTTCTTCTGGATTACTTTTAGTCTGACTGACTTCTAGTTAAAATGTTTTTCTTTCATTTCTTAAGTGCAGCAGTATGTCTTTAAACTTAAGGAGCCAAGCCATTGCTTTCTTCAAGCGATGCCAATCTGAAAAGTAAGTGATTAGTTGTTGATGGGCTCAGTCGCCTCCTCTGTTCTTGTCATGTTGACTGCACAAGTTTTAACTTCTGGATCATCTTCAAAGAGTGAATTATTCAGTTGATCAGGTCTTTTTGGCCACTCACATTCGGGCTTCAATAAGAAACTTGGACCTTGTAACCATGTGGTGCTTTTGAGAAAGTTTTCTATGCTTAGCCCTCTGAATGCTTGGTCAGCCGGGTTAAGGGCAGATGTGACAAACCTCCACTGTGAAGGTTGTGAATGATCTCTGATCACGGAGATTCTGTTGGCAACAAAGGTCTTGAATCGAGTGCTTTCATTTGAAATGTATTTTAACACCGAGGTGCTGTCAGTCCAAAATGTAGATTCTTCTAAGGGCACTTGAAGCTCACCTTTTACCATTTTGTCCATTTTAACTGCCACAACGGCTGCTGTCAGCTCCAATCTTGGAATTGTGACCTGCTTCAATGGTGCAACTCTTGACTTGCCCATCAGAAATATACAATGCTTATTGCCCTCTTCATTGGTTAAGACAAGGTAAGTGACAGTGCCATATCCATCCATCTTCACTGGCATCTGCAAAATGGTGCATTTGTGCTGTCTTTATGGTTCCAAACCAGGCAGGTTTGATGCATCCATTCACTTTATAGTCTGCTAATAACTGTAAGTCATCCATCCATTTTTTCCATTTCTGATTGTGTTTGACTTCTACTTCTTCATCCCACCCAAATTTCTCTTTGCACAAACTCTTAGAATAAGTTTTGCTGGCAGTAAGGTGGGTGCTAGAAAGCCAAGTGGATCATAAACTGAGTTAACAACAGACAGAATACCACACCTTGTAGCGGGCTTGTTTTGTAACTTAATCTGAAATTTGAAACTGTCCGTTACTGGGCACCACTGGACGCCCAGGGCACGCTCTGTGGGAAGAAGACTGTGGCTCAAGTCTAAGTCCTTTTGTTCATGAACTCTGTCTTCCTCAGATATAGACAATAAAACTTCTCTGTTGTTACTCACCCACTTGGTCAAATGAAATCCCCCTTTAAGGCATAGAGCTTGGAGGTCCTTGGCCAGCTTTATTGCTTGTTCTTCTGTTGTCACCGACCTTAAACAGTCATCCACGTAGAAGTTCCCTCAGGAAATGTATCTGTGGCATCTTCAGCTGTTCTACGCAAAGAATAAGAAGCACAACTGGGTGAAGAAGTAGCACCAAACAGATGTTCTGTCATTTTGAATTCTTCAAGGTCTTTACTTAGATTACCTTCAGGCCACCATAAAAAGCATAAAAGATCAGTGTCTTTATCTGGTACTTTAACTTGGTAGAACATTGACTTAATGTCTGAAATTAGTGCTACTGGCTCCTTTCTGAATCTTGTAAGGTGACCAATGAGGGTGTTAGTTAGGTCAGGGCCTTTAATACTAGAATTACCAGAGCCTACGAAAAAACTCGTAGATCTGGCCCACCTTAAATCACTTCTTAAATCCGTTCACACTTCTCCGCCAGCATCCTTTGTCCTGTAAATGTGCTGATAAAGACAAGCTGCCAGCAGCCGGCTCTTCCATCCCCCCACCGACTTAGAACATGAACAAACTTCTCCCAGCTCATGCCTTGATTGTTTATCTGGGAGTGAAGTGCAGTTTTAGACTGGAAATAATAGATCATTATTTGGAACGCACGCATTTCATGTGTATTCCGTTTCTACAGTAATCTGTGTAAACACATTGTTAAAACAGAAACTTTTTCATATTTTAGTAATAAATGTTACAAAATGTAGGCATAAACAATAGAATGTGTAAAGCCCGAGTTCCAAAGATCAAATAAACACTTTCACAAAAACTTCAAGGAGGATACAACAGTTTCCGTGGCGTAGCACGCTGAGTTTTGCCTCTTAGAGCACAGCTGCTTTGCCGTGCCTCACAGACCTGAGTTTGATTATCCGCTGGGGATGAAGTGTTGCTTTTTTTTTGTTTCTTTTTAACCTCAAACGGACATAAAATTTATAAATTGGTATGCACTGTCAGTTAATGAGATCGTTATATTTTCATATGGGATGCTCCTTTTAAAATATTTTTTTTAACAATTGACACTGCAATTAACATGAACAACTGTCCCTAAAACTGTCTGCCTGTCTGTCTCTCTATTACGCAGTGCTCTGTCTGTCTGTGTGTTATGGATCTTAAAAATAATAGTTTTAGGGACAGTTGTTCAGGTTAAAAAGGAAAAAAAAAAAAAAGCAACACTTTATCCCCAGTGGGGAATCAAACTCATGTTTGTGAAGCACGGCAAAGCAGCTGTGCTCTAAGAAGCAAAACTTAACGTGCTACGCCACAGAAACTGTTGCATCTTCCTTGAAGTTTTTGTGAAAGTGTTTATTTGATCTTTGGAACTCGGGCTTTACACATTCTATAGTTTATGCCTACTACATTTTGTAACATTTATTACTAAAATATGAAAAAGTTTCTGTTTTAACAATGTGTTTACACAGATTACTGTAGAAACGGAACACGCATGAAATGCGTGCGTTCCAAATAACGATCTCTTATTTCCACTGTAAAACTCCACTTCACTCCCAGATAATCAATCAAGGCATGACCTGGGAAAACTTCGCGCACGTTCTAAGTCGGTGGGGGGATGGAATAGTCGGCTGCTGGCAGCTTGTCTTTATCAGCACATTTAGAGGACAAGGGATGCTGGCAGAGAGGTGTGAACGGATTTAAGAAGCGATTTAAGGTGGGCCGGATCTACGAGTTTTTTCGTAGGCTCTGGTAATTCTAGTGTTAATAATTGTTCATTAAGTGAAGTCCCCCAGGTTTGTCAACTGTGTCAGTAGGTGTCAGTGCAATCAAAGACCACTCAAATCTTTGGATGATACACACCATGATGTGGGATGTACCACACCCTGCCTTCATTGTGATTCAGGCTTTCTTTGGGTACCTTGACAGCGTAGCCCGTCTCAATAATGTCTCTCATGAACGTTTTACAGTCTTTGTGGAAACCTGAATTTTTGCTCAGTTTTCTTTTGAGCCCAATAGCACGCTGTTCAGCAATACAGCAATTGTTTGACATTTTCAGTGTTTCATCCTTCAAAGGCAAATTTAAACAATAGTGGCCACCTACCAGTCTCACAGATTCTGAGGCAATGCGCATGTACTTGATGTCCTCCTGTGACATTTCCTCTTCATCTTCACAGCTGTGCTCTGGAAAATCTGTGTGATACTGTTGCAGCAACATATCCTCAATTTCTGTTATTGACACACGATTGATTGAAAGTTTGGGCAGCTTACCCACTTTGTTTTGTGAGGTCATCTATCTCTTTGTATGGTCCACCAACCACCCATCTAAGTGCAGTCTTCATAGCATGAGGTTCACCTCCTTGGCTAGGTATGATTCGTGACTGCTTGAAGATTTCTGGGTACTTGATTCCTATTAAAAGATCAACTTCAGAGTCAATATGAGATAGACGTACCTCTTTAAGATATGCCAACTCATCGATATCCTCTTGTAGTGGAATACTTTATCTGTTCACTGGAATGGAGACCTGCGTGAAGACCTTTGTTGATGGATGATCAGATGATTTTATTCAAGAATATAACCAAAGAAAAAAAACATTGGATTTACATGTTGGTGTCAGTGAGTTAAAAACCCAAGCTCAAATGTCAATTGATAAGAAGTTGATACGTATTATTGGATGGTGCAGAGGTAAGAACTGCTGCCTTATAACTCAAAGGTTCCGGGTTAGAGACCAGGAACTCCATGTTTTGAGTAGTGAGGCTGCTATTATTATTACTGTAATATAATAAAAACATACATTTGATTTGAGTCTGTAACACCCGGTGTAAACTTTGGCTACTTCTATGAAAGCAGCTGGCTGACGCCTTGAGAGAATGTCACGTAAGTCTGGCCTCACCGTGCACATCCAGGCTTTCTGTAACCACCAAGGAGCTTACAGAGAAGCACTAACTGCTGCCAAGAACACCCACTATGGTAGAATAATAGAAAGTGGCCACGATAACCCAAGGGTTTTGTTCTCTGTAGTTAATAAACTACTCGAACCCGCATCTGGTCCAACTACCTCTTCTACTGATGTCTGTGAGATATTCCTCCACTTTTTCCGTAACAAAATTAAAGATCTAAATAATTCAACTAACATAAATACATCATCTGTTTATATCTCTCTCTGTTTTCCCACTCCATCCAGCTCCTTCTCTAAGTTCTCACCAGTCACATCTGCGTTTGTTAATAACCTGCTTTGTAAGATGAGGCCGACTACTTGTGTACTGGACCCCATCCCCACCACACTACTTAAATCCTGCCTTCATGCCATAATCCCGACTGTTACAACAATAATAAACTCATCCCTTGACACTGGCTCTGTGCCGCTCACTTTTAAAATCGCTTCTGTAACCCCAATGTTAAAAAAGTCTGGCCTTGATGCTGACAATCTTAACAATTTCCGGCCTATTTCCCACTTACCTTTTCTGTCAAAAGTTCTTGAGCGTGTTGTAGCTTCCCAACTCACCAACTACTTAACTTCTAATAATTTGATGGACCCTTTCAGTCTGTTTCAGGGCGCAGCACAGCTGTGAAACTGCTCTGCTACGGGTAACCAATGATTTGCTTATGGCAGCAGATTCTGGACAAACCAGCATATTAATTCTGTTAGACCTCAGTGCAGCATTTGACACTCAGGTCAGACATGACATTCTACTTGCCAGAATGATGGAGAACATGCTGGGTATCTCTGGCACTGCCCTCCAGTGGTTCAAGTCCTATCTGACTGATAGGCAAGAGTTTGTTAGTCTTGGTGACCAGCAGATAAAGCTCAGCGCCAGTCACACACGAGCTCCTCAGGGCTCTGTCCTCGGCCCTCTGGTATAGCGGGTCCACAGCTCTCTCAACAAAGGCCAGTTTTTAAATGAATAATCATGTTTAGCGAGGGGGTGTGGTGGTTGTGGCTGTAGCATCTCAGGGCGATCTGCGGTGTGGGTGTTTTTTCACCTAAGTGTATAGGTGGGAGACTGCCCACATCCGAGATTGTTCCTGGGGCTGCTAATGTGCTGCAGCTGCTATGTTCTCTCGGTATAAATAGAAGTACGAGCCGGCTAGGGTGGAGAAGAAAAAGAAAAAAGAAGAGAACGAAGGTTGTGGAGGAAAGACAGGAAGCAGCGAGGAGAGAGAGAAAGTCGGTGCAGGAGA
This sequence comes from Erpetoichthys calabaricus, assembly GCF_900747795.2. Classification (NCBI taxonomy): domain Eukaryota; kingdom Metazoa; phylum Chordata; class Cladistia; order Polypteriformes; family Polypteridae; genus Erpetoichthys; species Erpetoichthys calabaricus. The sequence continues at coordinate 322,320,594 of NC_041397.2, forward strand.
ACAAGCGAGCGAGAGCAGGCTCGCGGCAGCTGAGTAGGCAGCCTGGGTGTTTGGCCGACACCCAGGAGAGTAGTAGATGTGGTCACTACCGTAGAGATTACTTTGAAGGACGGTAGTGACCGGAAGGCGGGTGACTCTCCGCGGAAGGTCGCAGGAGTTGGAACTTGGGACGTGGTGTCCCCAGTGTGAGAGTCTTGGTCGTTGGGGAATCCCAAGTAACTGTCAGGGGGAGCCGACCAGAGACAAAGATTGGTAAGGTGACTGACAGTAGTAGTAGCAGGTACTGAGAAGGTCAGCTGCAGAGAGAGCATCTCGCCTGCTGCAGGGCCCAAATGGGAGAAGCAGGTGAGACACAAGTTTAAATGAAGCACCAGGCTTGTCATTGTTTTAAAGGACTGTTTCCAGCAACGTTTTAACCTCATTTTTAAAGGATTGTTTTTCTATTGTTTTAACCTCCACATTTTCACTTGCTTTTATTGGATTATTTATTTATTGACATGTGACAATGCACTGCACTTTGTGCACTTTGTTTTGTTGGCTGTGAATAAAAGCACTTTGCACTTTTTACATCATCCCCTTGCTGTGTTGTTGCCTCACTGTCTAGCTCATCTCAGTTATAACTATCGACGGTGTTGGGTTCAAGGGCTCCCGAACAGCAGATGGGAGCTTGGAGCTGAACCCGCATCGTCACAGGCCCTCTTCTCTTCTGTATTTATATGCTTCCCCCATAGATATGATGTCCCGTGACTGCTATCAGACTATCATGCGGCATTTGTGCTTTGACAACAAAGACACCTGTGCAAAACGTGTGAAAAGCGACAGATTTGCTGCAATCTCAGACATCTGGCAACATTTTGTTGAGAACTCTGTTTTGTGTTACAACCCAAGGGCAAAGACGTTCCGAGTCTGTGGTCATAAAGCTTATGGATCCATTTGTGGACAAAGGCAGAACCGTACCAACAGACAGCTTCTTCACAGCACTTTTGCTGTCTAATAGACTGCTGCACTGCAACACAACTCTGCTTGGCACCATAAAGTAAAATGGGACTTCCACCTGCAGCTACAGTCACTTTGGTACGTTAGCAATTCTCCACGCTAGTGTTTAGATCTGGCAGCGCCGTGATGACGGTTTATGCACCCAAAAATTCAGTCTGCAACAGCTAGTGTAAAGTTTTGCTACCTGTAAAAGATATCGCTGAAGGGATATAATCAGACACACAAACGCTGGTGAATCAGGTCTTCTTGGTATCTTGTTGTCACTTTTTTGTTTTTCATTTTTATTCTGGAATAAAAACACACTTGTTTCATTATACCTTTGCAAAAGTGTTTATTTCATATTCCAGTAACCACCTGAATGAGATGAAATCTGACTCTGCCTCTCTCACACACACACAGACACATTCATATGTGAAAAGGTCAATATTGGAAAACGATACGCCATTTGAACATGACTTGTCATTTGAACATGGTATTTTCTGTTTCTGACTGTACTCCACGTTATGGTGCAGGGTACTGAAAATTTAGAAAGACTTCTTACAGTTCAGGTAAGGTCAAATTATTACCCGTCTGGGACGCCACCTGAATGGATAAACTTGGGGAGAGTGCACTGCGAGGCATTACCTCTCCTTGGACACTTGAGGTCAGCCCTCCTGGGTGGCTGTGGCCCCATGGAATCCCGCAGGGCATGCTGGGACTTGGAGTTTGGTACAGCCCTGTTGGGTTCTGAGGGGGCCACCAGGGGGAGCTGCACAGCCATTAAATGGATTTCTACCACACCTGGGAGTGATTCCAGGTAATGCTGGAACCTGGAGAACTCCCAGGACCTGAATAAGAGGAGCTGCCTCACTCCATTCTGGGAGCCGGAGTCAGGAGGAAGAAACACAAAGCTTTCTGGGAGAGGAGTGGAGGCGGCTAAGAAACAGAAACAGGAGAAGAAGAAGAAGAAGAAGAAAAGAGAGAAAAGGGACTGTGTTGTACTTTGCCCTCTGAGCTAAACTGTGTGCTGTGTAAATAAACGGTGTGTTGTGTGGCAATCTCGTGTCTGCTTGTCTGTGTCGGGTTAGGGCGGCTATACTTGCCCTGGTGGTCCACAAATGGCATCCAAGGTGGGACCTCCTGGTCGTCAGTTGGCAGGGGACCCTAATTAAATAATTATTGTGGCCATCCTGATGCAGCATAGCACAAGGCACACACATAACAGCACAGCGACAGCGTTGAAACTGCAGCTTAACAAAAGGGAAAAAAAAAAAAAGGCACTGAGCTGGAGAGGGTACTCCAGCCTTTGCAGTCTGTCTTGCAGGTAGACGTTGGAGGGCTTGGAGAGGGTGGTCGAGAAATCCATGGAGATTGGACAGGAGTGATTTAGGAATCTCGGTGCAGGACTCTCCACCCATGTAAATGTCATGGTACAGGTCAGTGACACCCATACCAAACAGGAAAGAGGGGTACAGAGCGAAGGAGCCCTGAGGGTAAACAGTACTGGGTGCCAAGTAGCCGCACTCAACTCCTGGCAAATTCACTTCTGATTTACAGTAAATTTGGTAAACTCTTACTGAGCTATAAACTCATCCACTTGTTTATATCTTTCTTTCTTTCTTTCTTTCTTTCTTTCTTTCTTTCTTTCTTTCTTTCTTTCTTTCTTTCTTTCTTTCTTTCTTTCTTTCTTTCTTTCTTTCTTTCTTTCTTTCTTTCTTTCTTTCTTTCCTGCCATCTCTCAGAAATGTGGCTACATTGGTTATGTGTATTTATCTTACTGCTACTTAAGTCCACAATTATTAACACACTGTAGAAATGTCTCCATTACTTGAACCCTGTTAAGTAACAAGACCTTCACAAAGGCTTCTTCTGTTCTTAATGACATTCATGAAGCATCAGTCCGGTGGTCATTCACTTGTGTGCAGTGTGGAGTATTGTCATGGTGTTCACAACGATTATGAATATTAAGGATTCACAGGTCTTAAACACTGTGAGGGATTGCCGGCTTTTTACTCCGGCCCTCACCCCCAGGCCGCCAGGAGGAGCTCTCCCAGCAGCGTGGACGTGCCCCGAGTTCCAGCAGGGCCTCATGGACTATGTAGTTTTTATACACAGCCCTGCTGGATACCTTGGGGGCCACCGGGAGTCGCTGTAGGGGGGCTCGTGGACTCTTATGTGCCCTATAACCCGGGAGTACGTCACGGTCACGTGTCAGGAAGGAGCGACGTGCTCCCGGGGTGAAGAAAAGGACTGTTTACCCTGACCCGGAAGGAAAAAGGAATCACATGGACTGTAGGGTTGAAATCGCTTCCGGGTCAGGGAATATAAAAAGACGATGGGAAATCCCAGACATTGAGCTGAGCTGGGTGGAAGGGTGGCAACGCGTCTGGGAGTGGAGGATTGTGTATTGTTATTTGATTATTGATTTATTATTGAGTATTGTGGAGAGGAGGGTGCTTGTGCACATTTATTATTATTATTATTATTAATAATAAACTATTATTTGGACTTTTATCTGGTGTCTGACGTCTGGTCTGAGGGTTCAAGGGGTCACGGAGACCTCAATCTGTCACAACACGTCTGTGGTAAGCCGCCTCAGACCACCAAAGTGAAGTTCTGTTAGCAGGCCATATTGCAGAGATGAATAAACACTTCACTGATGCTTAATAAGTGTTATGAAGACCCAAAGAAGTGTTTCTTGTGGTCTTGTCACATAATAGTAAATGAGTAGTAGACACATTTTGTCAATACCTAAACTGAATTATTACCAGAAAGGTCTCAGCAGGTAAAATCGACAATTCTACAGTTCTGTCCTCTTTCCATTTCAATAATATTAAAGAACACAAGCAGCTGAGCAAAACAATGACAACTTCCTCATCTAAACGCAAGCCCTGATCTTTCACTGTGCAGACCTCTTTAAAGATGATGCTGCTTACGTCACACAGAGAAACAACCAGAATTGAAAGACCTCACGGGCAGTGTGAGGGCACCATAGCAGGGCACATTTACCTGAAATACCCCACACTGTTGTTAAAATACGACCTTAAAAGGCAGAAAACACTGAAACAGATTAAAGAATTAACAATGCGTATGGTCAGCAGATGCACCTTGAAGGACTCTAGAACACTTCTCCACTTAGATACAGCACTGCTTCATATACAGCATAAAAGGTACTGAGCCTGAACTACTGAAGGCACCTGAGCTCAGAACAATTATTGTGTACCTCAGCATCTTAGAATCACATCTCAGGAAACAATTAAGAAAATCAACTAATAAAAAGAAGTTAATGAAATAACAGAAAGAGAAAAAGGACAAAAGAAACTGTGAGTGAAAGTGAGGTCCCAGGATCTGGTGGGGTCTTATCCGGGGTTCATGCCTTATAGCTTGGGGACGGCTACACCCTTCGCTGAAGTGATGAGAAAGTGGGCACAGACAGGCTGTCATTTGGTCTGTCCAGCTAGAGGCCTCTTTCAAATTCTTTAAGACAGATTCAGGTCTCTCAAATTCCCCAGATCGACATGCTTGAAAAATGACAGCAAACAGTGTTGTCCTGGAGCTTTGAAGGTGTAGAATTCCTTACTGTGCACATCAGCTGCCAATCACCACCCTGAAAGGCTGTGCTGCCACAATGAGGAGGGTGGGTATTGTCACAGTTCAACCAGATGAGACGAGAACCATGTTGTGGAGACCAAGAGTGCCCTCCACCATAAGGAGAGTTCTCTGTTCTAACCCCAAAATGATGACATAGAACTGTACACGACATTGGACATCATCCTTAAAGGCTTGGTGTCATAAAACTGTTCATCTGCACTAAGCTACATCAGAACTCTAAGTAGCAAGTTAAACAGCCAGCTAAAGACCACCTTTGTCATGTTTGATTCCGTCCGTGTATGACGATGTGCATTCCGCTCCATGCTACCATCTTGCTTCTGGGAGCTCTTGAACCCGACACCGTTGGTAATGTCACCGATGAGCTAGGCAGTGAGGCACAAACAATGAAACAAGGGGATGGTGCAAAAAGTGCAAAGTGCTTTTATTTAAAACCAACAAACAAAACAAGTCAGTGTCCAAAATAAGGTGCAGTGCTCCTCAATCCTTAAATAAATAATCCATTAAAACAGAGGTGACATCGTGGAGGTTAAAATCCATTAGAAAAAAAAACTTTTAAAAACAACGAGGTTAAAACAATGGCTGGAAGCTGTCTCTTTAAACAAATCAGCCCGGTGGCTTTCTTCTACTGGTGACTACCCTGCTTCTTCTGGCCAAGCTGTGCACCAGGGGAGCCACCCTACCAGCAGCTGACCTTCATTCTACCTTCTTCTTCTGGTTTGTTCACCTCATCGATCCCTGGCACCAATGGGCTGCACTAAACCGCGACTTGGGCTCCCCAGCGACCAGGGTGCTCACGCTGGGGCTTTCACGTCCCAAGTCCCGACTCCCGCTGCCTTCTTGGCCTTACGTGGCGAGCCATCCTTCTTCCGGTCACTCCCGCTCTTCATAAAATGCTCAGCGGGAGCGACCACAATCGACTGCTCCTCGGGTGCCAGCCATACACCCAGGCTCACTGCTCAGCTACCCTCGAGCCTGCACTCACTCGTTCTCACACTCTTGCACCGGCTTTCCTCTCCCTGCTTCCTGCCTTCTTCTCTTGCAACCTCCGTTCATTTTTTCCTTTTCTTTTTTCATTGTCCCCTCCTAGCCGCCTCAAGCTTCTATTTATCACGAGGACATGGATCAGGTGTGGCAATCAGTAGCTCTTGGCAACAATTACGGATGCGGACAACTCCTCACCTGTGTACCTAAGCAAACTCGCACATCACAAACTTCCCCGGGAACCGCTTCCGGCCACAGTACCACACCCTTTCTATAAGCCACGAAGACTGCAATTATGTATTTAAAAAGTGGCCTTTTTGACATGAGCCGTGGACCTGCAACACCACACCGTGTAACAGGCTCAAGACCGGGTCAGGTAAATTTTTCACAAGCCTTCTATTACCCAACACTATGTATCTAAGGAGGCCGAGCTGACTGTGACATCAGGTGGTTAAAATTCTAAAGTAAAATGCTGAACTGAAAAGCCAAGAAAATCTGAAAATCTGGAGAACATCCAGCATCTCTAATGTGGACTTCAGTATGTAATAAATAAATAATAAATACTGAAGTGAATTAAACTTCAACAGACACCCTGGGACAGTGCAGCTCGTCTGTCAGTGTATATCATGTTGTCACATTGTGATCTTCACTCTGTGGGCTCCTGTCTCACATTAACTGTTCATCCTCAGTGTCTCCTCAGATGTTCTCTCTGTGAGCTCTCAGGTTTCTCTTTAAATCTCCTCCTCCTCCTCCTCCTCCTCCTCCTCCTCCTCCTCCTCCTCCTCACTGAGCACAGACAAACTTTCACTTTTTTTCTTCACAACTCACCTCCTTGTTTGTCTGACTGATTGTCTCTGCCTGTTTCTCCTCAGACTGACGATGGCCGAAGCTCAGCTGTTTGTATCACAAGACGAGTTCACCTGCTCGGTGTGTCTGGAGACCCTGACTGACCCCGTGTCACTGCATTGTGGTCACAGTTTCTGTCTGAAGTGCCTCACTGACTGCTGGGATCAGAGCCAAGTGTGCCGCTGTCCTCAATGCAGAGAAATCTTCAATCTGAGGCCGCAACTGAGAAGAAACACTGTGCTGAATGAAATCATAGAGAAACTGAAGAAGACAGGACTCAGTTCTTCTCCATCTAAGAATTATGGTGGCCCTGTAGACGTGGAGTGTGACTTCTGTACTGAGAACAAGTTCAGGGCGGTGAAGTCCTGTCTAACCTGCTTGGCCTCCTTCTGTCAAACTCACCTGCAGCCCCACTATGAAGGAGACGCCCTGAAACACCACAAGCTGACTGATCCTGATGGAAATCTGAAGGAGAAACTCTGTGCAAAACATCAGAAAAGTCTGGAGATATTTTGCAAAACTGATGATTTGTGTATTTGCACGAAGTGTGTGGTGACTGGACATAAAGGTCATGAAATAGTGGAGCTGGAGACGGAAAGAGAAGAAAAAGAGGTGAGTGGGATTTGGTGTTTAATTGAAACAAATTAAATAACAAGAGTTAAGGGATTTGTAAATGCAGTGTAACAGAGAAATCTCTTCATCCATCTTATAAACCTGATTTTCCAAGGACTTAGAGTAGTGTGCTGAAGTCTATCCTGGTGAAACCTTGGGCAGGACATGAAACAGTCCAGGATGGGATACCAGGCATTACCCATGAACAGCCGAGCGAGTTCATTATGCCAAGCTGAGTATTTCTGTGCTCTAATCAGTTTGTCTTTTGAGTATTTAATGCTGTGGTGGACAAAGTACAGAAACTACAGAACTGGTCCCTGGCAGTGGTATGAACGGCATGTGGACTACTCACAGAAATATCTAACATTCCAGCCCTCTTAAGGTGTGTTTAGCAGGATCATGTTACAGCAAGCATAAGCATAGGAAGTCACCATGCAGTGTCATTAAAAACGTCATTCAATACCCCAAGCTTTTACCAAATGAATGGAGACACTCCAGGGTGCTGCCACATACACAGTAAGTGTGTTTAGCTGCTTACTTCCATTGTCTTCTTTGTGCATTTTTAACAATTTGAGTGTGCATGAGGCTGATCTCAGGCCTTTTAAAGAGACACATCATAGTGACATGTCAACCAAACGATACTGCACTACAGAACCAATTCTAAGATTCTTACAATGAATTCGACCCAAATATTTCAATGTAGCATTGCTGTGTACTGTAGATATTCTCATTGTAATTTAAAATAAGTAATAATGCACTTAATTAGTGATTATTTGTGATCATTAAGTGCAGTAGAATTGATATTTTGAATGTTAACACCCTGGTTATACCAGTTAATGTCTGATTGCCAGATGAACTTTGACCTTCACTACTGTGATAAAAGCCCACCAAGCCTGGCAGGTGTGTAAATAACTTGTGAAGATGTCCGTTTGACCATCAATGCCAGGGGTGTCCAGCTCCAGTCCACGAACACTACGGTGGCTGCAGGGTTTCATTCTCCCTCTTTTCTAAATCAGTTACCAGTTTGTGCTGCTAATTAACTTCTTTTGTCTTCATTTTAAATGACTTGTTATTTAAGACTCAGACCCCTCAATTGTTTCTGTTTCCCATAATTAGAAGCTAAACATAAAGGGATACAAAATGGGCCAACACATAACCAGCTCCCTGTGTCCATCATATAATATCTGAACATAAAGAAAGGTGAAAGTCTCCATCATGTTGATCTGCTCAGGTCCACAAAACATTTGTGCTTTAAGAACAAAGAAAACCAACAGTTTGGGAAATGTCTGCTTTTGGAGAAGAGAGGCAGCAAGCCATGGGATTAAATCACAGGTTTAATTAACGGCAAGAATTGACATCTAATTGAGAAACTGGCTGGAGTTTGTGGCTCTGAGTTTGCTGTTGGCTCACTTCATATCTCATTTGTGTTTGAATGCCATTTAACAATTCAGAGGAACGAGTCTTAAAAAACATAACAATTAAAATGAGTGGAAAAGAAGTCAATTAACAGCAGAAATTGGTCACTGGGTAAGAAAGTGGCAGCAAGGAAAACTGTCAGTGCAGCTCTCCAGGATCAAAGTTGTACCCCCGTGATCTGTGCCAACATTAAAAACACCCATCATCTTGAGATCTTAATGTGCGCTCAGGTTTGTAAGTCATCATAAGTTCAGACAAGTAAGCCGGACCTCGGACATTTAATGCTTTATATGTTAAAAGGAGGATTTTGAAATCTGCCAGTGTAAAGATTTAAGAACTGGAGTTATGTGTTCTTATTTTCTTGTTCTTGTAATAAGTCTTGCAGCAGTATTTTGGATTAATTGGAGGCTGTATAAAGAACAGTTTGAACATCCCGTGAACACCGCATTGCAGTTGTCAATCCTACTAGAATTAAATGCATGAATTATTTTCTCAGAATTCAGTTTATTTAGACGATGGAAGACGATGGAAGAAACCTGATTTGGACATCTTTATAATGTGTGCTTTAAATGACATGCTCGAATCATCATGACAGTGCAGGCTCTAGAAACTTGATAAGTAACTAGGAATTGATCCATCTAACCATCCGAAAGACCAGAAGTGAAATGAAAACATTTAAAATCCAGCCCTGAATGAATAATGTTTCCTGGGAAATTCTTTTGAGAAAAATTAGAGAAATAAAAATCACAAGCTATGTGCCTTTCTCTATGGGAAAGAGGAAAAAGATCAAAGTAAGTAACATAGTGTGGCGGACAGCCGGGGTCCATGCTGGGGTCCATGGGGCGCCGCCAGGGGGTGCTGCAGCTGGAACTCCTGAGCCCCTATGGAACTCGGCAATCAAGCACCTGGAGCACTTTAGGGTGAAGGTAAAAGGGGCCAGCAGCCACCACTACTCAGGAGGCAGAGTCGGGAGGAGGAGGAGGACGAGGTTGTCTGAGAGGAGTGGTGGAGGAAGAAAAGAGAGTTTTGCTGTGTGTTTAATTTGGTGTTTGTGCATTTGGGAGTGTGTTGTGCCTGTGGGGATTAAGGGGAAGACGTGCCCTACAGGTGAAGAAAAATATAACTTTATTTATTTTACACATGCCTCCATGACCATCTGTGTCGGGTCAGACCCCCATATAGCACCTTTTGTTATAATAGATTTATGAGTTTTTCATTGTTGTCCTTTGTTGTCTGTATATACTTTTAGACCTGCAGTACTTCTTCTGTTATCCTTATGTTATTAGCATGTTACATTTTTTCATTGGGATTCATTTCCGAGGCGCTCCGTACATGAAGTTTGTATGTTCTTCTTGTGTACACACGGATATTCTTTCAGTGCGCCAGATTCCTCCCATAATCCACAGACATGCATGTTAGGTGGGTTGGGGTTGTTAAATTAGCCTTCAGTGTGTGTGTGTGTGTATGTGTGTCCTGTGATGGACTAGCACCCTGTCCAGGTGTTGTCCCTGCGTTGTGCCTGATTATTACTGGGATAGACTCCAACTACCCCACCACCTTGCTCTGGATAAGCAAGTTAAGAAAATGGATGTTTGGATCATTTAGTGCAGCACGCGTGTTTGGGTTATTTGATGATAAATATTACACCAATGTTGCTATGATTGTATTTGAATCCCTGCCTATCCACCTTTGGAAGTTGTCAATGCTAAAAGGTATTAGAAGGGAAAGGTTTAGAAGAAAAAACTTGTTTCTTTATGTTAATGATATGGTGCTCGGTATCTCAGATCACGGTCACGTGTATTAAATCTACTGAGTGAATATCATGACAGTCTATTGAAGAAGAGTGTTCTCCACTCTGTGAATTCTCTCACATGCCAAACCAAACCTGATCGCTTTTGCATGATTGTCTCTGAAGATTTTGTTCTCCATGAAAACATGAGATCAGTCATCACTACACAACACATGGGGTAAACAACATACAACAAGAATATCATTTATAGTGCAGAGTGGACCATTAAATTTACTTTCTTACTGAACTGATCACAAACACGTCTTAGTGGCTTCACTTATCTCAACTGACTCGGAAAAATGACAAAACACATCACAATGTTCTCACGAGTCTAACTTTGGTTATCAGATGATGTTGTAGGTCCTACCATTGCTGCCACTACTTGTCCATGACCTCCTGGGTTCTGAAATCCCATATCTTCTACATCTACAGTGTGCCTTCAAACTCTTTTATTCATTTGTCACTCTCTTCAAGCTCAAACTCCATCTTCACTCTTACTGGTAAGTTAAACTTTTCTTTTAATCTTGTGTTGCTATTCATATTTATTGAGTCAAATCTGTGGATCACCTCGAGTGTCAATATGAAGGCAAGTGTGACAAAAAAGTTAGTTGTGCCACAAAATGCAAAATAAATGTGTTGTAAAAATTTCAGGACTCACATAGAGAACAAGAACTCAAGCTGTGAAAATAAATGTTGATAAGACCATGTGTGTCCTCTTGTGTGTCCAAACAGAAACAGTTGGAGACAACATGGAGTGAAATCAGGAGGAGACTTGCGGAGAGAGAGAAGAAAATGAAGGAGATGAGAAATGTGGTGGAGCAGATAAGAGTGAGTTGAATTAAGACGACCCTTCAAATTATGGAAATGAGAAATAAATGAAAACTAGAAAAGCCAGCAAAGCTTCACTGGTGATGACGTGTAGGGGCAGGCAGAAGGACAGAAGACATTTTATTTAATCCTCCATGGTATTTCACAGTCAGCAGTGCTTCTTGTTATTTCATTGCAGATTCAGACAGCAGGACCCTAAATTAGTGAAACCTGAACTCACCCATCTAAACCCATGCTGACTGCTCACTTACACTCCTTTTCTTAACATGTGTCGCTTAGTATTTTATTTATTAATGATAGTAAAAAATAGATACATGTTAATCTTACAGGTATGTGTTGCACCTTCTTATATTCTCAGTCTTCCTGGACTGCCACAAGGCACAAATAGACTTTTTGAGATGATCACTTTGTCATTTCTGCTCCTCAGCTTTGTTCTTTAAGTTTGTCCGGCAGATCTGTCACTCTGTAGATAACAATGACAATGACAGCTGTCAGCCAGGAAGGTAACACACCGCATGAGTCTCTGGAACAAACCTTCATCTCATCTTCCTTAATATTTGAATCCCCAACTATCACTACTTCCCTTTTTCTGTGGACTGGTGTGGAGGTCAACCTTTAGGGTTTTTCATTCCTGCCTAGTATCTCAGGATTACCTGAGTCAACTCTCAGCAATACAAGGTCTTGAAAACAGGTGGACATCTCCAGCTTTGTGGTTAATGAGCTTAGACAGTGTGTACTGCTTACCTTACACTTACCTCAGCCTGTGACCTACCTGTCAAGTGTCCTATGCCACTTTGGAGTGCACACTAACACCCCCTAAAACACCTGGGTGAGCCATACAAATGTAAGCCATAGTAGCAAAGGCTCTCAGTAATAATAAAAAGTTAATAAGTGAACTAAAAATGAAGACTCAGCCCTGAGTTTGACATTGGAATAAAGAGGGACAATAAATAATCTAAGAGTTCATGAAGTGAAGTTAAATCAGAATTCCCTTACCAACCACAACACACTTGTGTGTAATATCTCCATTTATGTTTGATATTGTCACCAACAGGGAGCATCAAACCACAACCAAACCAAACCAGAGCAAAACTACCCCACACAAGTCTCTGGTCCTAAAGACTCTAATTTTCACACAATTACCTTCCATCGCACAGGCATTTGTTTACAATACCCATAATCATCATCATCTTCATGATCATCAACATCTTCTTCTTCTCTAATTCCATGTCCATTTCACCTGGCTGGGCAGGAGAGACTGTTTTTATTAAGAGACCCTGTGATACTTCAAGTACATAAGAGAAACACGCCAGAATCCCTTCTGTGTTAGAGTCTTTATAGAATAATGGAACTGTCCCCTCAGTAGGTCCTTCTAATATCTCTAAAGGACTGACTGTTCAGATGTCATATCCCATTCACCCTTGCAGACACCCTGCCACCCAGAATACTGGATGAACATGTTGTCCTGGCTAATAATTCTCTGACTGCTCTCCCATTATTCTAGTCTTTTGTTTCAGTGAAGTACCACCAAATATCTTGACCAGGATGCTACCCAATCCAAACTATCCTTTACAACATTAAAATGCCCACAAAGTGTTTCATGACTGGTAATTCTTATTATGTGACTCAATTCAATGTCTTTCTTTATTCAATCAGATATCTGTGGAAAGAGAGGTAAAGGAAAATGAGAAAAGCTTCACTGATTTGATCCACTACATTGAAGAAGCTCAGAAGAACTTGTTTGAGAGGATCAGAGAACAAGAGAAGAGAGAAATAGAGAAGGCTGAAGGAGTCATGGAACAACTTGAGAAGGAGATCGAGGAGCTGAAGAAGAGAGACACTGAGCTGAAGGAGCTTTTTGACAACAAGGATCACGTCCACTTCATGCAGGTAAGGGACGCTCCTCAGAGGAAACCTAATCAGACTGAGGTGTGTGGGACCTGAGAACGTTTAAAAAGAAATTCAAAAGATCTGAGGAGTGTTTACAACATGACAAGGATAGGCCATTCAAACCAACACAGAATGTCTTTTCATATTCCTCTAATATTGTCAAAATATATACAAGTCTCTGAGTCTCTGCTTTTTAAACATCTCTGTCATATCACTTCCTAATATTTCTATTCTAAAACTCATAAGATTCAAATCCTTCAAACCCCATAGTCCAGTCTCATCTCTCTTCACTCATCTTTCTCTTGTGCTGTTTGTTCATTTCTCTAATATGGAGACCAGCACTGCACACAATATTCCTGAACTGGACTCACAAGTGTGTTCTTCATGTGATGGAGATTCTCTTTTTGATTTATACTTCACACATCATGGACACTATATAACTCAGCTTCTCACTAGCCTTCTCTAATCTCTACTAGCTGAGGATGGTGATGAGTACACAAAGGACCACAAGTCTTCATCACAAGTTACACTTTCTAGTCAGACCTTCCATTGTGTAATTATACTGAGGAGCTCTCTTACTTCATGTATATTTGTTTACATTTAATTGAATTGATTTCACCTCAGAAACTCTGAAAAGCCCAATGTCTTGCTCTCTTTGTCAAGTCAGTTCTTTGCCCACCTGCCCGCTGTCCCCCCAGTCTCCTTATCTACAGTCTGATTACTCTGCTGTTATGGTGTCCTGCATGACAAGCTTATTGAAAGTCAAGTCGATGATCTCTTATGTCCCACTACACTGAAATACTCTGTCATTAATAACCAATAAATGAAGACGAGGTGATCTCCACATTTCAATCCCAGTTGACTGCCCATCACATGTGTGGCACTGACACATAACGTAGTTTACTGGTTTGTCTTCTGTCTCTCTGTTGTGTCGTCCTTAATGTGAACTCTGTCTCCATGTGGGGCATGTATTAAAAATTGGAAGGAATAAAACAGGCGTTTTAAATATACTGCAATATTGAAGACCTTTGTACACTATAGTCAATTGTGACAGTTTCTGGGATATTACCATGGTGATAGATACCAGCCAACAGTAAAATAAGCAGCATGAAAAGGAAAGAAATAAAGAGCAAAACAAAACACAAAGTTTATGGTGAATGTAACAATCACAAACTATCTAAGACCAGAGAGAAGATTGTCTCACTTGGGCATCAAGTCCTATTTCTTTTTCGAAGTGGCCACCTTGAAGAATTTCCCAAAGTAACATTTCCTGAGCCGAGATGGTACAGCAAGAAATGATCCATTAACACAGGAATCCCCACAAAATTTGTTTCCCTTGCTCACCTTATTTTCCCCAACACACGTGAGGAAATTCGAATGGTCTTACAACCTCAACAAATTTCCTGCTGATAACCTCCAATCGCACTTCTGTGATGTCTACCAACACACAGACCTAATTTGCCATTTCGTATTAACTTTTGCAACCAAGAAACCTACACAGACAGTTACTCAACAGAAATGTGTTTATTATTTCAGGTATGACTGCATGAACGTGAAACACACACAAACACACACTCATGTATGAAGACGTCTTCATATGGAAACGCTATTTGGACTTCCAAGTCTGTACACATTCAGCAACATGTCATTTGAATAATTTTTTTATTCAGTTTGATTCCTGAATAAAAGCACACTTGTTTCGCCATACCTTTTGTGAAAGTGTTTATTTAATATTCCACATCTTTTTTTTAAAATTATATTGACTTTATTAAAATCTAGTAGCATTCCATACAAGCAAGTCAATTTTAACAAAATGAGGTTCGAAACAAATTAACTCCCACCCATGAGAAAGAGAGCTAGGCCAACAGAGTAAAACTTTAATAATAGTAAAAATAAATACAGTGCATCCAGAAAGTATTCCCAGCGCTTCACTTTTTCCACATTTTGTTATGTTACAGCCTTATTCCAAAATGGATTAAATTCATTTTTTTCCTCAGAATTCTACATACAACACCCCATAATGACAACGTGAAAAAAGTTTACTTGAGGTTTTTGCAAATTTATTAAAAATTAAAAAATTGAGAAAGCACATGTACATAAGTATTCACTGCCTTTGTCGTGAAGCTCGAAATTGAGCTCAGGTGCATCCTGTTTCCCCTGATCATCCTTGAGATGTTTCTGCAGCTTCATTGGAGTCCACCTTGTGGTAAATTCAGTTCACTGGACCTTTTTTGGAAAGGCACACACCTGTCTATAGAAGGTACCACAGTTGACAGTTCATGTCAGAGCACAAACCAAGCATGAAGTCAAAGGAATTGTCTGTAGACCTCCGAGACAGGATTGTCTCGAGGCACAAATCTGGGGAAGGTTACAGAAAAATTTCTGCTGCTTTGAAGGTCCCAATGAGCACAGTGGCCTCCATCATCCGTAAGTGGAAGAAGTTCGAAACCACCAGGACTCTTCCTAGAGCTGGCCGGCCATCTAAACAGCGATCGGGGGAGAAGGGCCTTAGTCAGGGAGGTGACCAAGAACCCGATGTTCACTCTGTCAGAGCTCCAGAAGTCCTCTGTGGAGAGAGGAGAACCTTCCATAAGGACCACCATCTCTGCAGCAATCCACCAATCAGGCCTGTATGGTAGAGTGGCCAGACGGAAGCCACTCCTTAGTAAAAGGCACATGGCAGCCCGCCTGGAGTTTGCTAAAAGGCACCTGAAGGACTCTCAGACCATGAGAAAGAAAATTCTCTGGTCTGATGAGACAAAGATTGAACTCTTTGGTGTGAATGCCAGGCATCACGTTTGGAGGAAACCTGGCACCATTCCTACAGTGAAGCATGGTGGTGGCAGCATCATGCTGTGGGAATGTTTTTCAGCGGCAGGGACTGGGAGACTAGTCAGGATAAAGGGAAAGATGACTGCAGCAATGTACAGAGACATCCTGGATGAAGACCTGCTCCAGAGCGCTCTTGACCTCAGACTGGGGTGACGGTTCATCTTTCAGCAGGACAACGACCCTAAGCACACAGCCAAGATATCAAAGGAGTGGCTTCAGGACAACTCTGTGAATGTCCTTGAGTGGCCCAGCCAGAGCCCAGACTTGAATCCCATTGAACATCTCTGGAGAGATCTTAAAATGGCTGTGCACCGACGCTTCCCATCCAACCTGATGGAGCTTGAGAGGTGCTGCAAAGAGGAATGGGCGAAACTGGCCAAGGATAGGTGTGCCAAGCTTGTGGCATCATATTCAACAAGACTTGAGGCTGGAATTGCTGCCAAAGGTGCATCGACAAAGTATTGAGCAAAGGCTGTGAATACTTATGTACATGGGATTTCTCAGTTTTTTTATTTTTAATAAATTTGCAAACACCTCAAGTAAACTTTTTTCACGTTGTCATTATGGGGTGTTGTGTGTAGAATTCTGAGGAAAAAAATTAATTCAATCCATTGTGGAATAAGGCTGTAACATAACAAAATGTGGAAAAAGTGATGAAGCGCTGTGAATACTTTCTGGATGCACTGTAAATAAATCAATCAATAAATAAATAATGAAATAAATAAATAAAGAGGAGAGAGAATCCGCTTCGCGCTATATAAATGTAATGAATTATTATTATTATTAATTTAAAAGCTTATTCTAAAATGTTATTGATTAGATCCTGCCAGGTTTTGAAAAAGTTTTATACAGACCCTCTAAGTGAGAATTTAATTTTTTTCCAATTTCATATAATGTATAACATCAGTTACCTACTGACTTAAAACAGAAGAGTTAGGATTCTTCCAGTTAGCAAAATAAGTCTGTGTGTCAATAGTGTAGTAAAGGCAATTACAGTTTGTTTGTCCTTCTCCACTTTAAGCCCCTCTGTGAGCCCACCAGACACAGCTGTTAGTGGATTGTGACACCAAGGCTGTCTGAAAGGCATTTAAAGTTTTTGGTCTAAAATGATGTTAATATGACATAGGCGCAAAACATGTGACCCAGTGAGGCTGGAGCTCGATTGCAACGTTCGCAGGTTGGATCTTGGCCTGGAAACATTTTGGACAATTTTAAACGAGTGAGATGTTTACCAGATATTAAAAGCTACATACGTTTGAGAGGGTGGAAAAAGGTGATTATTGTTCAGAGGTGCCACAGATAAAAGATTCTCTATCTTAAAATGCTTCCTACATTGGTTCCATATTCTGAGTGAGTGAAGCACAATTGGGTTGTTAGTATATTTGCGATAACTTGTACTTATTAGGGTACAAAGCAAGGAATATAAAGAAGTGCTGCAGGATTTTATTTCAATTGTGGACCAAGCCTGTGTATGTTCATCTATTTGTGTCCACTTCCAGGTTTTTATTGCTTGTAAATTTGCCGCCCAGTAATAAAACTGAAAGTTAGGTAGAGCCATGCCACCTACTGCCTTAGGTCTTTGTAGAGTCACCATTTGGATACGTGAATGTTTTGAATTCCAAATAAATGAGGTTATGGTTGAGTCTAATTTCATAAGAAATGATTTATTGATGTATATTGAAATGTTTTGAAATAAAAAGAGAAGCTTAGGAAGGATATTCATCTTAACAACGTTAATTCTTCCAGCTAATGTGAGATGAAGGGTTGTCCATCTATGCAAGTCTTGCTTAATTCTTTCCATGAAGACAGCAACATTTTGTTGATAAAGAGCTTTATGTTTACTTGTGATGTTTACCCCTCGGTATTTAAACAGATCTGTGATGATAAATGGGAAGGTGTCCAATCTAATATTGTATGCTTGGGAATTCACTGGGAAGAGCACACTTTTAGTCAAATTAATTCTGAGACCAGAAATCTTTTGAAATTCTGTAAGTGTTATTAGGACTGCAGGCACAGTATTTTGTGGGTCTGATATATACAGTACCATATCATCTGTATTGAGAGAAATGTTCTGTTCAAGTCCTTCTCTGATAATCCATTTATCTCATAAGTGTTTTGACAGTGAACTGCCAGTGGTGTAATGGTGATTGCAAAGAGCCGTGGTAACAAGTGGCATCCTTGTCTCCTTGTGGAGGAGAGACTTTGGGTGGAGAGGACACTGGCGTTGAATGTTCGCCGCTTCTCCCTCTGAGTCCGAGTTTAATCTATAATAATAAAAGGCAAAGCCCTCACTGACTGACTCACTCACTGACTGACTGACTGACTCATCACTAATTCTCCAACTTCCCGTGTAGGTGGAAGGCTGAAATTTGGCAGGCTCATTCCTTACAGCTTACTTACAAAAGTTAGGCAGGTTTCATTTCGAAATTCAAAGCGTAATGGTCATAACTGGAACATATTTTTTGTCCATACACTGTAATGGAGGAGGCGGAGTCACGTATCGCGTCATCACGCCTCCTACGTAATCACGTGAACTAAAAACAAGGAAGAGATTTACAGCACGAGTCACACGCGGGAACAAAGGTAAATGACGTTAATTTTTGACTGTCTTTTAATACTGTGTAAGCATACATATTAACACATGTGCAATTAAACGTGTGCATTTACGGGGTGATTTCTCAGGCTTAAAAGCTCACCTTTTATCAAACGCGGGAACAAAGGTAACTGACGTTGTTCACTGTCTTTTAATACTGTGTAACCATACATATTAACACGTGCAATTAAACGTGTGCATTTACGGGGTGATTTCTCAGGTTTAAAAGCTCGCCTTTTACTAAAAAGGTAAATGCAAAACTATTTTCAATCAGTTTATTGAAACGCTCCCGTTAAGGATTGCAATAACATATTCGCGAGATAAAAGAACGAAGTAGGGGGAAATGGAGGAACAGCCGGAAACAGCGAAGAGCAAAAAATTAATTAAACAATTGAGAACGGAGCGAGTGAAGCATACAAGCATGTTCATAAGGGAAACAAAGCACGGTGTAAAACGTAAGTTTAAATTAAGTTTAAAGAAACGCTCCCGCTGCGGATTGCAATAACATATTCGCGAGATAAAAGTTTAATGAGAAGACACGAGGTATAAACGAACCACACGCCGTGGCGCAATGTTAAGGGCAACAGTTTCAACCATTCTATGATCTGCTTCTCGCAACTGAAAGACGGCACATGGCGGATGTTAGCCGACTTGCTGACCGCAACGTTAGGGGCTTCAACTGTGGCGCTGACGCCACATCTCAGTGCCAACACTTTGCAGACTGTACTTAAAAGACACGCCCTCCTCACTGGACAGTTAAAAAGACCAATCAAACTAACAATGACATCAAGTATTACCCAATCAAAAGTAGGAAAGGAGGCATCTTCATAAAATGCGTGTGGGATGATTTGCATGACACGCTGCTTTAAAAAAAAAATTATAAAAAAAAATACGGGATAAATCCCGTCCAGTATTGATTCAAAACGGGACGCGCAATTTCATTCTCAAACGCGGCACGATTCCGTATTTTAAAGGACGGGTGGCAACCCTACAGTGCCAGGTAACCACCCATACAATCAGATTGTGATTCAGACTAGGAATGCAATCAATGTAATTACCCCGCTCTACATACAAGGCGAAAGTCTTGCAACATTCAAAGATGATGGTTTGGGATAATTAGTACTTATTAAGTACACCATGGCACATAAAAGAGCTTATGAAGCCTTGAACCGAAAAAAGCAAGATCTCAGAGATCGTAAAAAAAAAAAAAGGAGGTAATGTCGTTTTACTCGCTGTACATTTTAGTCAAACATTACCAGTTATTCCACGAGGGAGACCAGCAGATGAACTCAACGCGTGTTTAAAATCCATGCTTCTCCCACGCTCAGTTATGTGTCGCGTGTTCTCGGGTAGGTACACCAAAAAATGTATACATTTAAGCATGTAATGGGCAAAGAAAAAATGAGGTATACCCGAAGGCACTGCAGTAGTACTCAATGTAACTTTACTTCTTAAATGTTAATGTTTTACTGTTTAATAATTTATACGCTTCTTATATATTGTTCAAATTCTTTTATCAAAATACCAGTGACAGCGCAATGCACGATAACATGGAGTGAATACACCATACGCATCTGCCCACGGCCGCCCTATTGTGCGCAGATAGGAGTTGATTCTAAAATAAAATAAACATAAAAAGAGTAATACAATCATCACCCATAAAGCGGATAGCAGACGTGACGTATTATATGTGTACCACATTTCAACTCAATAGGTGAAACGGTTTGCAAGCTACAGGTCATTTAAAATCCTGGACAGACCAACGAAAAGCCACGGTAGCAAATTATAGAAGAAGATTTTACTGTTTAATAATTTATATTTATATGAAATGTGCTTCTTATATATTACTTCATATTCTCATATGATAATGATGTTTATGTTGTTTATATTGATTTCTATGTTATTGTAAGTGAATCTATGTGTGTATATGTATGTATGTATGTATGTATGTATGTATGTATGTATGTATGTATATATATATATATATATATATATATATATATATATATATATATATATATATAAAAAATATATATATAAAAAATATATGTGTATATGTATATATAATATATCTGTATATGTGTGTATATGTGTGTGTATATGTGTATATGTATATATATATGACAGCAACACTCATAACAATAACACAATTACATTGACAATCATGTTACGTTATTTTTAAAATGTTTCCTTTTCTTTTTCATAACCTCTTTAACACACTACTTCTCCGCTGCGAAGCGTGGGTATTTTGCTAGTATTGCTATAATATACTATCTTATTCTAGTGTTGTTAGTAAGTCTTGTACTTTTCTGAAAATTTTCTTGCTATGTTTTAATAAAGTATCTATCTATCTATCTATCTATCTATCTATCTATCTATCTATCTATCTATCTATCTATCTATCGTTTGTCGTGGATTTTACGCATTTTTATCAAGTTTTTGTTGTCTATTCACCTGTTGCCTGGACATATTGTTTTATTGTTTGCTGTGGATTCTACGGATTTTTATCAAGTTTTTGTTGTCTACTCACCTGTTGTCTGGATATACTGTTTTACCGTTTGTTGTGGATTTTGCGGCGCTGTCTGGATGGCATCCCTTTCTCCCTCTTCGGTTGGAATGGTGCTCAGCTATTCCAGTTTGCAACTTTGCTAACTAAATCCTGTAACCACTCCTGGAATTAACATCCCTATCATTAAAGAACTTGGACTTCTTCGCCGTCCTCGTTACATTCATAGAGGCTCTGGTCGAAAGTTCATTTTCCATAATCAGCAAAAGTGCTCTTTTTCCAACATTCCATCTTTTTGGTCACATGTCGCACGTTTGATGCGTCATCAGAGCACGGTTGTTTCAGCTACTATCAACACTAAAAGTATCGCAAGATCTCTGCGCTCTAGCATGGGAAACACCCAAGCCATTGTGAGAAATACCGCGAGATCCTTACATCCCCGGCTGGATTTATTTTGTGAAGTGGATTCTAAGCTGCATGGAGTGGATTTTAATGTTTTGAGACCTGTACAGAGATTTACTCCACAATCACTGGTCAAATTTGAACTGTTTAATTCTCAGTCCATCAGCAATAAATCCACACTGATTGAAGAACACATCAGGGAGAAGGGGCTTGACTTCATGTGTCTGACAGAAACCTGGCACCAGTCAGAGGCTTACTCTGCCTTAAATGAGGCGTGTCCATCTGGCTACAGTTATTTGGAAGCAGCTCGCAGCACTGGGCGTGGTGGTGGCCTAGCCATCATCTATCGTCAGGTCCTGGGGTTGTTCCCTATTTTGTTACCTGTAACATCTTCCTGCAAGTGTCTTGCATTTAAATGCAAGCCCCCTTTTCCCATGACTGTTCTTCTTATCTATCGACCTCCAAAACCCAACTGTGCCTTTATTCCGGAAATCACTGATCTTCTCACAACACTTTGTGCCACCTCTGCTAACATTATAATCCTGGGAGATATAAATATTCATGTTGATAATCCTAAAGGTTATCTCACTGTTGATTTTCTTGAGGTGTTAGATTCTCTCAACTTACAACAATATGTTGATGTCCCCACACATTCTAGGGGACATACACTTGACTTGGTTATTTCAAACTCTGCTTTAATTAGTAATTTACAGGTTTATGATCTTGGTATTTCAGACGACAAAGTAGTGTCAATGGAGCTGCCCTTTTTCTCCCCTTCTACCAAACCAAAACGACAGATTCATTTTAGAAATTTGAAGAACATCAATGTGGATGCCTTGGCCCTGGACCTTAAACTTCTATCTTCTGACCTTACCAGTTCCAGCTCTATTGCTGACCTCATGGATTTCTACAACCAGTCTCTGAGCAGAATCTTCTGGACTTTCACGCCCCTTTAACATCTAGGTCCGTCTCATTTCATGCTCAGCACCTTTGTACACCTGCGAGCTACGAAAAATGAAGGTGGCTGGGCGTATCCTTGAGCGGCAGCTTAAGGCTTCTGGGTTTACTGTTCACAAACAGGCCTATAGGGAACATCGGAGGGCATATGTAGAAGCTCTGAAGGTTGCACAGTCCAGGTTCTATTCTACCATCATTAGAAATAGCTCCAGGGATCCAAAAAAACTTTTTTCAACTATAAATCATCTTCTTAAACCTCCTTCATGTGCTCATTCCGAGGCCACTGATGAGAGGTGTACTTTGCATATTAATTTTTTCAAACAAAAGGTTTATAACATCCGCTTTTACACCTCTCTACCATGGATATTCTGTTCTCCCCAACTGTCGACCCGCTGCCTGAGACTGTCCAGCCCCTTTGCTCCTTCTCTGTTGCCACACGGGAAGAGGTGGAGGACGTCATCAGGAAAATGAAACTGTCTACCAGTTCTCTGGACCCTTTTCCCTCAGCCTTGCTAAGGGCCAACATTTCTGCTGTTTCTCCACTTATCACCAGGATTATAAACCATTCCCTTTTGGCTGGCCATATTCCTTCTGCACTAAAAACTGCTGTCATCAGACCTCTAGTGAAAAAACCCACCCTGGATCCTGAAGTTCTCTCTAACTATAGACCCATCTCTAATCTTCCAATTCTCTCTAAAGTTCTGGAAAAAATAGTTACAGTACAACTTCATGATCATCTCAAATTGAATAACCTATTTGAAAAGTTTCAGTCTGGTTTTCGCTCTGGCCATAGCACCGAAACAGCCCTGGTCAGGGTCACTAATGACCTTCTGATGTCAGCAGATACTGGTTCTCCTTCTTTACTCATTCTCCTTGACCTGACAGCTGCTTTTGATATAATTGATCATAATATTCTTCTTCTTATTTGACCGGTAGAACTGAGCATGTCGCCCTTGGCAGCGCAAAATCTCACACCCATAATGTTACCTGTGGTGTTCCACAGGGCTCTGTGTTAGGCCCCATCCTTTTCATCATGTACATGCTCCCCCTTGGAAGTGTCATTAGCAGACATGGCCTATCTTTCCATTGCTATGCCGATGACAGTCAGCTTTATCTTAGGACTACCCCCACCTCCTCTACTGCTCCTCTGCCAACATCTACACTGACTATTTGTTTGGAGGCAATAGAGGCATGGATGAGGCTTAATTTCCTTCAGCTTAACAGATCTAAAACAGAAGCCATTTTAGTTGGCACACCACACCATCTTCGTTCTTCTACCATCACCAGTATCACTTTCTCTGATCAAAACATTCCTCTTTCTACATTTGTTACCAATTTGGGTGTTAAAAGGGACTCTCAACTCACTTTTGACAGCCACATTAAACATCTCTGTAAGTCACCTTTTTACCATCTCAGGAACATTGCTAAACTTCGTCCAACACTTACCCTGGCAGATGCAGAGAGGCTTGTCCATGCCTTTGTCTCGTCCAGGCTGGATTACTGTAATGCGCTCCTCATTGGGATTCCTGGCAAGAGTATCCAGAGACTCCAGTACATTCAGAACAGCGCTGCCAGGATCCTGATGAGGGTGCGAAAGCATAGCCACATCACTCCTATCTTGAAAACCCTTCACTGGCTCCCTGTACCACTTAGAATAGAGTACAAGGTTTCCCTCCTTACCCATCAGTGCATCTATGGATCTGCTCCCCTGTATTTACAGGAATTCCTTATCCCTCATACTTAATCACGCACCCTCCGTTCTGTGCATACTAACACTCTTCAAGTTCCCAGAACTAAGCTTAGCAGTATGGGTGATAGGGCCTTTTCTTCGGTGGTGCCGAGGCTGTGGAATTCTCTCCCTGACTACCTGAGAGCAGAGTTGACTGATGTTTTTAAACGAAACCTAAAAACCTATCTTTTTAGAAAGACATTTTGTTAAATTATTTTTATAGATTATCTTGTTTGTTAATTTATTCTTATTTTTGTAGCACTTTGAGATTGTTAAATATAAAGCACAATATAAATAAAATTTATTATTATTTATTATTATTATTGTCTGGTACCCTGTTCTAGTCTAAAGTAGTCTGAATTAATGTTGTTAATGCAAACTGAAGCTTCTGGATTGGTATACAGTAGTTTGATCCATGCACAAATGTTCGGGCTAAACCCAAATTTCTCTAATGTAGTGAAAAGGTAGTTCCATTCAATCATATCAAATGCTTTTTCTGCATCCAATGATAATAATATCTCAGGGGTGATTGACTTTGTGGGTGAATATATTACATTAAACAGGCGTTGGAGATTGGAAGTTAAGTGTCTGTCTTTAATAAATCCAGTTTGGTCTTGTGATATTACTGAAGGCAGCACTTTCTCCATCCTTCTAGCTAGGACTTTGGAGAGTATCTTCACATTCCACGTCTTATTTTGAAAATATTTGGATTTCACAGTCAGAAAACAATTTGGCTTTTATCCAAAAATAAAAACGAATGAAAAGAAATCGCTTAAATGACATGTCGCTGTGAATGTGTAAAGACTGTGAACTCTAAACATCAGTCGGTACAAAATAAGATGTTTGCATTCATATGTGTGATAGCATGTTTCATTTTCAAACAGACATATCTGATATAATAAAGTCTGTGTAAATGTATGGTGCTTGTAAAAGTAAGCTCAATAAAGACAAATTGATTAATGGTTGACGTCACAGAAGCGTGATTGTCAAAAATAAAAACTCACATTCAAGCAGTTATAGTTGGTATAATAAACACATCCATTTGCTTTGTGTCTACAAGACGTAACATTTCTTGGTTTGTTGTACATTTACACGGATCGCTGTAGCATGAAACACACATGAACTGTATGTATTTCAAACACTGATATATCATTGCTAACATATCTCCTTACAACTCTTTGCCATATAAATTTTCAAAGCATATTTGTGCTGTAAGTTAGAGAATTCGAGCTCCTGGTGTAACACAGAGAGTGTAAGTGTCAGGAGGGGCAAACGGCTGGCTGGACGAGGGATGGGTCAGTGCAGGTTCAGCGCTGCTAACTGACACATTTACAACAAAGGTGTAGTCCGAGGGTGTTGTACCATGTTGGCCATTATGGGTGTAGTGAGAAGTCAAGCAAAATGACATCTTTTATTGGCTAACTAAAAAGATTACAATATGCAGGTTTTCATGGCAACTCAGGCCCGTTCTTCAGGCAGACGTAATCAAAACAAAGGTGGTTATCGGTGGGCAGTTGCTGCACTGATAAGAACATAGGAGTTTCCTCATGCGTGTTTGGGGAAAGTAGGCTTTACATGAATGAAATATTTTGAAGACATTGGCACAGTGTTAAAGATCTTCTAACAAATTATTTTTGTTCTCGGTCCTCTCTGAAATCTCATCCCCTCTTCTCTCCTGATGCAGACTTTCTCATCTCACTGTGTCCTTCCTGCTGATGGAGACTCGCTCAGCTTCACTGTCACTGCTGATTTCTCTTCTGAGGACCTGAGAAATGAGCTGTCATGTCTGAAAAAGAGTTTGGAGAAGATCATCCAGTGGGACATCAAGACATGGAGTCCATCAGGTACAGCGTCTGTTCATGTTGTTGTGAAAGGCCACTCAATGTCCTCTTATCGTCCTCTTTAGAAGGACCAGAGTGACGACAAGAGGACATTGAGTGGTGAGACACTTGAAGAAGGTCTGCTCTTTGACATTTAATTTGATATCGACAATATTTTATTATACACTATGTAGCTGCGTTTATTCAGAATTACTAAGGTTCTGCAGCTTTAATTTGCTTCATGAGATTCAACGATAGCTTGACACGTTGAAATGATTCCACAGACAAAATATCTTCATTTCTAAAAGCTTTAGTAAAAATTCAAAGTAAAACAGTTCACACAAAAATAGAGAAATAATTGATACAGCAAAGGAAAGAAAAGTTTTTGTATAAGAAAAGTCCTGTTTAAAGCTTATATATCTTGTTTGTTTCTTGAAGTTCTCCCACTTGCAAACTGCATAAAGGGTCTACCAGCCCATACTAGCAATGAGACTAACTCCAAACACACACTGACTCAATTAACACACATTATTATTTATATAGCAAGAAAGTTCAATCTCATATTAACTTACATGGCGTAAAAGACTACACCATATTCTATTTAGAAGCTAATGTTCTATAGAGATCACACAAACACTAATATGAATTTAACTTAAGCATTAACTTTCTAAGATTGGCTCTTACATTTCTGGCCCCTAATTGGCTATGCAGGAGCTGAGATAATTACTATACTTTACTTAATAAGAGCCACTAACTTTACTTTCCATTAACTATTGTTTTCAAGTCACTAATAATAACACTGCAAACAAACATTTAAGGATTTCTTATTTCAAATGTTGGTTGTTTCTTACAGCAGGCCCAGTTTATTCAGAGGTAATAATAATAATAATAATAATAATAATAATAATAATACATTTTATTTATATAGTGCCTTTCCCATGCTCAAGGCACTTACAGAATATAATAAAGAATGTCAGGGTATACAGTATATAGCGTTATAAAAACCAGATAAATAAATAAAGAGAATTACGACATGTAAATTCAGAGAAAATCCTAACAGACAACATAATTGATGGTCTAGCACACACACACAGGTTACATGAGCATCTTGACATGGAGGTAAACTGAGAGAAGGGTAATAAAGTCAAGTAGAGCTAAAAGCCTTCCTGAACAGATGAGTTTTGAGTTGTTTTTTAAAAGAATTCATGGAGTCAGCTGACCTGATTAATTTCGGTAGGTCATTCCAGAGTCTGGGTGCTATACAGCTGAAGGCCCTGTCACCCATGGAGTGTAGATTAGTGAGGGGCACAACAAGATGACCAGAATCAGAGGACCGTAGTGGACGGGCAGGCACATAGTGATGGAGTAGGTCACTGATGTAGTTTGGCGTGAGGTTATTTAAGGCTTTGTAGGTTATTAGTAGGATTTTATATTCGATTCTGTAGAACACAGGGAGCCAGTGAAGACGGAGCAGGATGGCTGTGATGTGCTCGCTGCTGCTGGTTCGAGTAAGGACTCCTACAGCCGAGTTTTGAATAAGCTGGAGCTGTGATATCAGATTAGAAGGGGCACCTGCCAGTAGGGAATTACAATAATTGATACGGGATGTGATAAAAGCATAGACAAGTTTCTCAGCATTAGAGAAGGAGAGGAAGGAGCAAACACGTGATATGTTACAGAGGTGAAAGTAAGAAAGTTTCTTAATGTGATTTATGTGGGCGGAATAAGAAAGGGAGGAATCAAAAATGACACCAAGATTCTTTGCAGTAGAGGCAGGTCTGATGAGGTCACCGCCAAGATAGACTGAGAAGGAACTCATTTTATGAAGTTGCACTTTAGTCCCAATTTGCAGGAGATCAGTTTTGTTACAATTTAATTTTAAAGAGTTCTGCTCCATCCAGGTTTTAATTTCACTAAGGCAGGTTGTGAGCTGAGAAAGCTCTGATGAAGTTCCACTTTTAACATTGAAGTAGAGCTGAGTATCATCTGCATAAAAATGATAATCCAGTCCATATGGCCAAGGGGAAGCTTATAAATACAGAAAAGCAGAGGGCTGAGGACAGAGCCCTGAGGAACTCCTTGTTGGACTGGCGCTGAGCTGGATCTGCTGTTGCCAAGACTAAGAAACTCTTGCTTATCAGGCAGATAGGACTTGAACCACTGGAGGGCAGTGCCAGAGATACCCAGCATGTTCTCCATCATTCTGGACAGTAGAATGTCATGTCTGACCTGAGTGTCAAATGCTGCACTGAGGTCTAACAGAATTAATATGCTGGTTTGTCCAGAGTCTGCTGCCATAAGCAAATCATTGGTTACCCGTAGCAGAGCAGTTTCACAGCTGTGCCGCGCCCTGAAACAGACTGAAAGGGTCCATCAAATTATTAGAAGTTAAGTAGCTGGTGAGTTGGGAAGCTACAACACGCTCAAGAACCTTTGACAGGAAAGGTAAGTGGGAAATAGGTTGTCACCATCGAGACCAGATTTTTTTAACATTGGGGTTACAGAAGTGATTTTAAAAGTGAGTGGCACAGAGCCAGTGCCAAGGGATGAGTTTATTATTGTTGTAACAGTCGGGATTATGGCATGAAGGCAGGACTGAAGTAGTGTGGTGGGGATGGGGTCCAGTACACAAGTAGTCGGCCTCATCTTACAAAGCAGGTTATTAACAAACGCAGAAGTGACTGGTGAGAACTTAGAGAAGGAGCTGGATGGAGTGGGAAAACAGGGAGAGATATAAACAGATGATGTATTTATGTTAGTTGAATTATTTAGATCTTTAATTTTGTTACGGAAAAAGTGGAGGAATTCCTCACAGACTTCAGTAGAAGAGGTAGTTGGGCCAGATGCGGGTTTGAGTAGTTTATTAACTACAGAGAACAAAACCCTTGGGTTATCGTGGCCACTTTCTGTTATTCTACCACAATGGGCATTCTTGGCAGAAGTTAGTGCTTCTCTGTAAGCTCATTGGTTTTCAGAAAGACTGAATGTGCACGGTGAGGCCAGTCTAATTGACATTCTCTCAAGGAGTCGGCCAGCTGCTTTCATAGATCGCAATTCTGAGTTATACCAAGGGGCTGAGCGCTTAAAGGAAACCTCCTTATGTTTTAAAGGAGCTGTTTTATCTAATGCTGAATGAAGGGCTGAGTTATAGTGGTCAACAAGACTATCTGGTATTGATGGAATAGGTGAAGACAGTAAAAGATCAGAAAGGATAGAGGTCTGTCCAGTGTGCTGGTTTTGGTCTGCACACAAACTCTTCTGACTGCCCCATTGCCATCTGCCATTGTTTTGATGACTCGACCCTTTATTTACCCAGGAATTGTGGGGTGCAGCATCATCTACAATTAAAACAACATCCCCTGGATATAAATTTCTTCTTGCTGTAAGCCATTTTTGACGTTCTTGAAGTATTGGTAAATGCTCCTTAGACCATCTTTTCCAAAACAAACCAACCATTTATTGAAGTTACTTCCAGCGTCTCCGAGTGTACTGGTCGTTTTTAAAAAAAAGTCCAGAAGGCATGTCAGGTTGTGTCTTCAGTACCAGCAAGTTATTGGGTGTGATTGCCTCCAAATCATTTGGATCATCTGATGTCTTTGTGAGAGGTCTGTTATTGATGATTGAGTGAACTTCACACATTACTGTTTGGAGACTTTCATCATCGAGTGTCTGTTGGTTTAGTGTTGAGTTTAAGATCTTTCTTATGCTCCTGATTTGTCTCCCACACTCCACCTTGATGAGAGGCTGATGGTGGATTGAAAATTCATTTCTTTCTTCATCATCCATCCATCCATTATCCAACCCGCTATATACTAACTAAAGGGTCACGGGGGTCTGCTGGAGCCAATCCCAGCCAGCACAGGACGCAAGGCAGGAACAAATCCTGGGCAGGGTGCAAGCCCACCTCAGGGCACACACACACACACCCACACACAATTTAGGATCGCCAATCCAACTAACCAGCATGTTTTTGGACTGTGGGAGGAAACCCATGCAGACACAGGGAGAACATGCAAACTCCATGCAGGGAGGACCCGGGAAATGAAGCTTCATCATATACTGTTGCTAATTTTTTCTTGGTCTATATTTTAATTGCTTTATGTAGAGCTCTTTCTGCTCCAGTAAAGTTTGCTCATTATATGAATGCATGATTTTTATTTGTCCTCTTCTGCACATGAATCGGTGAATGGCCAGGATACAAGAATCAGTGTCTAAGCTGTGTGCAGTCTCTATGTGCGCAGCTCTGGTTGTTAAACAAGTGAAGATCACTCCGTACCTCTTGACCAGACTTTGTCCTCTTTTGACTTGAAAGGACCCAAAATAATCAACTCCAACATTAGTGAACGGTGATTGGTCAGGTAACAAGCGAACTTCTGATAAATCTGCCATTTTTTGCTCTCCTGCTTTCTCATTGTATCTTCTGCATGTTGTGCACTTTGAAATGATTTTCCTGACAGTGGAGTTTGCTTGAGGTATCCAGTACTTCTGGCATAGTTGTGCGAGCCTATAATTGCACCCACAAGATCCGATTTCTTTATGAATGAAGAATTGCAGGATGTTTAGTTTCATCTGGCATTGCAGTTTTGCTGAGTCTTCCTCCATCTTGTATGATTGGGTCAAGTTTATAGATTTGACTGTTCTTTTTTACACAAAGCTCTTTTCTTTGAAGCCTTTAATTCTTCCGGACATTCTTATAGTTGAGGTGTATAAGCTCTGTTTCAGCTTTAGCCGAGTCTTCTAAAGTAAATCAGGTTTGGTTTTAAAGTCAGTTTATACTTTTCATGTGCTTTGTGATGAGTGATTTTTGTTCTTCTGGATTACTTTAAGATTGACTGACTTCTAGTTGAAATGTTTTACTTTCATATTTTAAGTGCAGCAGTATGTCTTTAAACTCGAGGAGCCAAGTCACTGCTTTCTTCAAGTTTAGCCAATCTGAAAAGTAAGTGATTAGTTTGTTGATGTGCTCAGTCGCCTCCTCTGTTCTTGTCATGTTAACTGCACAGATTTTAATTTCAGGATCATCTTCAGAAACTGAATCGTTCAGTTGATCTGGTCTTTTTGGCCACTCATGTTCAGGCTTCAATAAGGAACTTCAACCTTGTGACCATGTGGAGCTTTTGAGAAAGATTTCCATGCTTAACCCTCTGGATGCTTGATCAGCCGGATTAAGGGCAGATGTGACATACCTCCACTGTGAAGGTTGTGGATGATCTCTGATCACGGAGATTCTGTTGGCAACAAAGGTCTTGAATTGAGTGCTTTCATTTGAAATGTATGTGAGCATTGAGGTGCTGTCAGTCCCAAATGTAGATGAAGCTCACCTTTTAGCATTTTGTCCATTTTGACTGTCACAATGGCTGCTGTCAGCTCCAATCTTGGAATTGTGACCTGCTTCAATGGTGCAACTGTTGACTTCCCATCTTAAATGAACAATGTTTTTTGCCTTCTTTGTTAGTCAGGAGACGATATTTGACAGTGCCATATCCATCTTTACTGGCATCTGCAGAATGGTGCATTTGTGCTGACCTTATGGTTCCAAACCAGGCAGGTTTGATGCATCTGTTCACTTTATAGTCTGCTAGTAACTGTAAGTCATCCATCCATTTTTTCCATTTCTCACTGTGTTTGACTTCTACTTCTTCATCCCACCCACATTTGTCTTTGCACAAACTCTTAGAATAAGCTTTGCTGGCAGTAAGGCAGGTGCTAGAAAGCCAAGTGGATCATAAACTGAGCTAACAACAGACAGAATACCACGCCTTGTAGTGGGCTTGTTTGGTAACTTAATCTGAAATTTGAAACTGTCCATTTCTGTGCACCTCTGGACACCCAGGACACGCTCTGTGGGAAGGAGACTGTGGCTCAAGTCTAAGTCCTTTTGTTCAAGAGCTCTGTCTTCTTCAGGAATAGACAATAAAACTTCTCTGTTGTTACTCACCTACTTGGTCAAATGAAATCCACCTCTAAGGCATAGAGCTTGGAGGTCCTTTGCCAGCTTTATTGCTTGTTCTTCTGTTGTCACCGACCTTAAACAGTCATCCACATAGAAGTTATTGAGAATGGTGTTAACAGCTTCCTCAGGAAATGTATCTCTGGCATCTTCAGCTGTTCTACGCAAAGCATAAGAAGCACAACTGGGTGAAGAAGTATCACCAAACAGATGTACTGTCATTTTGTATTCCTCCAGGTCTTTACTTAGATTACCTTCAGGCCACCATAAAAAGCACAAGAGATCGGTGTCTTTATCTGGTACTTTAACTTGGTAGAACATTGACTTAATATCTGCCATTAGTGCTACTGGCTCCTTTCTGAATCTTATAAGGACGCCAGTGAGTGTGTTAGTTAGGTCAGGGCATTTTAATAATTGTTCATTAAGTGAAGTCCCCTTGTAGGTGGCAGTGCAGTCAAAGACCACTCAAATCTTATTTTTCTTTGGATGATACACACCGTGATGTGGGATGTACCACACTCTGCCTTCATTACAATTCAGGATTTCTTTGGGTACCTTGACAGCGTAACCCTTCTCAATAATGTCTATCATGAACGTTTTATAGTCTTTGTGGAAACCTGAATTTTTGCTCAGTTTTCTTTTGAGCCCAATAGCACGCTGTTCAGCAATACAGCGATTGTTTGGCATTTTCAGTGTTTCATCCTTCAAAGGCAAATTTAAACAATAGTGGCCACCTACCAGTCTCACAGATTCTGAGGCTATGTGCATGAACTTGATGTCCTCCTGTGACATCTCCTCCTTTTCTTCACAGCTGTGCTCTGGAAATCTGTGTTATACTGTTGTATCATCATATCGTCAATCTCTGTTATTGACACACGATTGATTGAATGTTTGGGCCACTTACCACTTTGTTTTGTAAGGTCATCTATCTTTTTGTATTGCCCACTGACCGCTCATCCAGGTGTAGTCCTCACAGCATGATGTCCACCTCCTTGGCTAGGTATGATTCATGACTGCCTGAAGATTTCTGGGTTGTTCATTTCTATTAAAAGATCAACTTCACAGTCACTACGAGATAGATGTACCTCTTTAAGATATGCCCACTTATCGATTTCCTCTTGCAGTGGAATACTTTCTCTGTTCACTGGAATGGAGACCTGCGTGAAGACCTTTGACAAATCAATATATTCATCATCATTGAGACCACAGACTGGCAAATCTGACAGAGCATTCGGTTAGCATTTTTGAATCATCATCATAGTTACTCATAGTTTTGAGGAATACTTGTGTTCTTCTCCCCTGAAGGTTTAACTGTCTCTGAAGCTTTCAGTACAAATTGTTACTGTACTGCGGAGGTCTATAAAGGCGTATGTTTCTACATACCTTTAACTCTTCTTAGATTTTAACTTAACGTGAACCACATACAGTGCACACTCTTCTCTGGCCCCAGTAAAAGCACAAGTTCCAGTCTTGGTTCCCCCTCAGCAGATGTTGCTACCCTGGCTGTAGCCGTAGATGTTGCTCTATCCTATTTTTTATATACAGAATATCTGGGAGCTGAAAAAAACATGTCTGACACTTCATTCATTCTTTACAATTCTTACCAAGGTGCCCCTGTTTGAGACGGCAGTAACATGAACCTCTAGATTTTAAAAAGTCACTTCTTTACTTTATGTGGTAACTCTTTGACTTTACTAATTCAACGAGAGTATGCTGGCTATTGCAGAATACACAAGGCTTTTTAAATCCACAGAAGTCAGTAACAGTCTTTTTGACTGAGGTTTCTCGAGTCCCCCTTTCAGCAGCATCAGAAATACTTGTAGTGAAGATAATTCCTGATCTCTGGCCATACTTTAGAGGTGACCTACCCTTGTCAAAGCTTTTACATGAATGGGAAGTGTTAACATCTTAGCCTGTCGATGTAAAAAGGTAGGTAGATCATCAGTATCTGCCTCTCTGTCTTCTCTTTCTTCAAGTTTATAAGCTGTATTTCACCACTTATCTTGTAAAGGATATGGGCGTTTTGAGTTTATGGTATGGATGTTCTGATTGCTGTTGAACGCATCACTGCTCCTTGCATTGGCCATGGAGTCCATACAGTTATCAGGAAAGGTAACTCAGGGTTTCTCCATCATTTTTCTTTATTTGAGGCCACTTCAATGCTTTATCCATGTATGTATCAGCTATGTATATTTGGTTGCCATAATAACTTTCAAGTCACTTCCTGGCCTTTGCATAGCCTTGACTTGGTGGCAGTCGCACACAACCCTTAACCATTTCCTGGGCAGGACCTGTTGTATACTGGATTAGGTAATCTAATTTATCTTGAGGGTTCTCTAAAACATCGCCAACAGTGTGATCAAAGGCACTAATGAAAGCCACTGGATCACCTACAAATAAAGGGACCTGTCTGTGTGGTACTTCACCACGCGGTGCAGGAGGTGCAGAAGCAGGGGCTTCCTCTTTTTGGGCTAACATTTTAGTCATTTCAGTGACTGCCTTCTGACATTCGGTTTGATTTTGCATGAGCACATCTATCAGATCTTGTCTGGAAATCAGAGTGTCAGCCTTTGCGCTAGTGGAAGGTGTTTCGATCGTTCCTGTTTTTTTACTATAGACTCAAGCTCATGGAGCTTTTGTAGGATTCTATCAAGTTCCGACTTTTCAAGTGTGACTGTCAATGAAGGTGCTGGTGCCACGGTGGTTGGCTGATATGACGTACCACACTTACTACCAAAAGCGAACTTCAACTGAGAGGTTTGTGAAACTCTAGGTATTGTGTTTTCTCGAACTTGCATTTGCATCTCTCTAAATTGATTAACACTAGAATCCCTGAAGCCTACGAAAAAACTCGTAATCCTGGGCCACTTTAAACTCCTTCGTACCTCTCCTTATCTTTTGTTTTGTAAATGTGTCGATCAGCATAAGCAGCAAGCAGCCTGCTATCCCCCCCACCACCAGAGCTCAACTCGGGCAAAAAATTCTCCCAGCTTAATCTGTGTGCCTGGAGTTGCATAGAGAAAATCATATATCGTTATGTGGAACACATGCATTTCACTTGTGTTCCGTATCTACAATGATCTGTGTAAGTGTAGGACAATGGGAAATGCGAGAAATAAAAGAAATGTTGAACACATAACTAAAACAGAAACGTTTTTCATGTTTTAGTACTAACAAAAATTTTGTCATGAAGTACAAAATTTTGACATGAAGTGTATAATGTGGGGCAGCACGGTGGAGCAGTGGGTAGCGCTGCTGTCTTGCAGTAAGGAGACCTGGGTTTCCTTCCCGGGTCCTCCCTGTGTGGAATTTGTATGTTCTCCCCGTGTCTGCGTGGGTTTCCTCCCACAGTCCAAAGACATGCAGGTTAGATGCACTGGCGATTCTAAATTGTACCTAGTGTGGGTGCAGTGTGTGTGTGTGTGTGTGTGTGTGTGTGTGTGTGTGTGTGTGTGTGTGTGTGTGTGTGTGTGTGTGTGTGTGTGTACCCTGCGGTGGTGCTGGCACCCTGCCCTGGATTTGTTCCTGCCTAGCACCCTGTGTTGGCTGGGATTGGCTCCAGCAGACCCCCATGACCCTGTAGTTAGGATATAGTGGGTTAGAAAATGGATGGATGGGTGTATAATGTGTGAGGACTGAAGTCCAAATATCAAATAAGCACTTTCACAAAAGGTACAAATATAACAAAACAAGTGCGCTTTTATTCAAGAATGTAACTGAAGAAAAAGAAATCAGGTTAGTGTTCTCCATTGTCATGACTGCTTTGGTAGTACAGTGGTAAGAACTGCTGACTCCTAATCAACAGGTCGCGAGATTGAATCTGGGCACTCTGCAGAATTACCATGTTGCGTAGTGAGCTGCTCTTATTGTTACTGTTATACACTAAAAACATACATTTGATTTGAGTCTGTAACAGACGGTATAAATTTACAGTACTTGTAAAGGTTAGCGTAGTTGGTTTTTTTTTTATTCAGTTTTATTCTCTCAGTCACGTTCACGCTCCCCCTGATCTGACATTGCTGTTTTCACATAAAGACGTGATATAGCAGAGGTGAACTCAGATGAGGATGAGGGTTCTACATCAGAGAAACACAACAGAAGCCCTCACCACAAGAAACATCCACTCACATATAAGAACAACGCAGCTGCATCAGGCATAAAGGTGAAAGATGGCACTGTTTGGATAAAGGACGAGGTTGGGCGTCATCCTGCCAGTCAGTCTGCCCCACACTTGTCCTTCAACGAAACAGCACAGCTTACAGAGCTCACCAACGTATCGTGCAAACTCCTGTTTGTGATTGTCTTTATATAAAATACATGTACATGTTACTTATATAAAAGTCAGATTGAATGTTATTTACCTTGATTTATTTACTTATCTTACTACATTGAAAAGTCACAAGTAGACTGCAGAGCTTCCTGTGTTTGATCGACACGGACACGCTGACACAGTACAAGTGTACTGAAGTGACGTTAGCTGCAGGTGGAAGCTCCACACAACTGTTGCTACGGTTCTGCCTTTGTCCAGAAACAGTTTCATAAGCTTCATGACCTTAGTCTCGGAAAGTCTTTCTCTCATGGGAGAGCAGAGGAGACTAGGGAAGAGAAACTGGTGGGAGAGAGTGAGCTGAGGTGACAGCAGAAGGACACAGTGGGAAGAACTGTAATGGGAGAAGCAGGAAAAAACATGGAGAACTGAACTAAAAAGTGTCTGACGTGTGAAAGTGGAGTAACAGTTCATTTTGTGGGGGTGCAGTTCTGTGAGAGAACAAGTCCAGCAGTTTGCCAGTTTTCTCAGTTGATGGTCTGTGGAGTCTTTTAGAGTCCTTTAGAGTCTTTAGTGTCCTGATGCTTCCTGTCTTGCTATATAGTTATGAGACATGGACGCTATCTAGTGACCTGAGACGAAGGCTGGACTCCTTTGGTACTGTGTCTCTTCGGGGAATCCTTGGGTACCATTGGCTTGACTTTGTGTCGAAAGACTGGATGCTCATGGAGTCCCGAATGAGTCACATTACCTGCATTGTGAGGGAGCGTCAGTTACGGCACTACGGCCATGTGGTGCTTTTCCCCGAGGGTGATCAGCTCACAGGATCCTCATTGTTGGGGACCCGAGTGGCTGGACCAGGCCAAGGGGTCACCCACGTAACACCTAGCTGCGGCAGATAGAGGGTCATTTCCGGAGGGCGGGACTGGTCCATATGTCTGTCTGGGGGGGTTGCCTACCGGGATCCCGAGTTGTTTCATCGTGTGGTGGGTGTGTCAACGCACTGTACCAGTGCATGCTCCTCAACTTGTCTTGACTTGACTTGTGGTCTGTGGAGCTGTAACAGTTGAAAGAATAAAGAAGAGTGAGGAGGTTACTAGCAGCAGAGCATGCTGGAGAAGCATGTCCATCTCATTGAAGCTCCTTAACAGAAGCTCTGAGGGAAAGTGCTGTAGGTTTTGCCATATTTTCTGGATGGATCCATATCTCAGTCAATTCCACAAGCTGGAGAACACATTGGGTGGCCAATGTTGGTATGAAGTCCGCTTTATCAACTTCAGACTGACAGTTCCACAGGCCAATAAGAAGGGAGTCTCTGAAGGAGTGGCTTGAAGAAGCAGTTGAAGATTGTCGTTATTACACTCTCTCCTGTTGACAGGACAAGAGAAACATCTGGTATCAGTCCCAGGAATGTCCTGTACACACATGTTGAGAAACAGGAGATTAACAGAGAAACAGTTCATCTTGTTAAATAAGAGGACCCATTGCCTTGTTCAGTGTCTTTGCTTGATGGACTTGTGTAGGTTGACTTCTTCTGAATGAGGTGACGTTAGAAGTGGTGTCCTTCAGGGGTCACTGCTGGAGTTGGTGCTCTTTATAATATACACTACATAAACAATCTGATAAGAATATCATAAGTTAAATTTCACAGTCATACCACGCTAGATGGAAGGGCAGATAATGGAGAATTAGTTGAATCACTAAAGAAGTACCTAAAAAGAACACAGGAGTGGGAAGATTTGTAGACAATGAAGTTTAATGTAAGTAAATGTGAAAAATGATATGTTGTAATTTGAATTGGCCTGTTTTTGTGCATTGCTCACATGTCCAGTGTTCTGATGTTCTGATTTGTCCATCCTGTCTGAGTTTTGCTCTGGACTTTTTACATTGGCATTGCCCTCAATATGCCCACTTTTCTACTCTGTGGATTTTCTCATTTCTGATGTCTACTTCATGTGAATGACTAACGGCTTCCGAACAAACTGGATACATGTCACTGGTCTGACCCTCATGTCCCATTATATGTCTATCACTAATTCATCAAATTTATACACATTTACAATTTTATAAAGTTCAAAACTTCATGTTTTAAAGGAAGTAAAGCTTCATCCAGGATGGCCCCCTCACTGCTGTGATTGACCTGTCTGTCTTTATTTCTTTTATCACAGAAAAGAAACTCTTAGAGGAGACTGACATCAGAAACAATCCATCTGTCTCTGACCCTCGTGCTAAAGGTAACTCCTTTCTTTTACACATCTGCTCAGCAGTTCCTCCAGTCCTGTGCTCATCAGGTCTCCTCATTTATTTTCATTTTGACTTCTAGATCTCCATGAGACACACAGACAGGCTGTGTCTGAATCCACAAGAACTCTGGGGGCTCAGACTTCTCCTGGAGATCCACACACCACAGCTGTGGGCTTTGAGACTCAATACACAGAGTTGGTGGCCGTTGAACAGGACACAAGAAACCATAAGGTGACTGAACATAAACTTGTGAAGACTGGGAGGATCCATGAAGAGCTCATGAAGAAAGGAGCAGCAGAGAAATGTGAACGAATCTGGATTGAGCAGCTGTTTAGGAAAAGTCCTGTAAGTGTAAATCCAGTCAACATCATAGTGGTCAGTGGGATGGTCGGAATAGGGAAGACCACCATGATTCAGAAGATCATGTATGACTGGGCCAGAGGCACTCAGTACCAGAGGTTTGCATTTGTGTTCCTGTTTAAATTTAGAGAGCTTAACCTCTTAGACAATGAGAATGAGACACAAATGTCACTGACCAAACTGATTGAAAGGCACTATAAATATCTCAGTGATGATCCACTGAAAGACATTCTGAAGAATCCTGAAGCTCTCCTGTTTATATTCGATGGTCTGGAGGAGTACAAACACAAACTGGACTTCACCCAGAGTCAGTTCTGCTCAAACCCAGATGTTGAGGTGCCTGTCCACATCCTGGTCACCAGTCTGGTCAGTCGTACATTACTGAAGGGCTGTTCAGTCCTGATAACAAGCAGACCAACAGCCCTGGAAGCCATGGACATGGAAAGAGTCGATCAGTTTTTAGAGATCCTGGGGTTCTTTCCTGATCAAAGGCTGATGTACTGTAAGAATTTCTTTGTTGACTCTGCTCTGGCTACTCAGGCATTTCAGTATGTCAAGGAGAACACCATCCTGTACTCAATGTGCTTCATCCCCTCGTACTGCTGGATGATCTGCTCTGTGTTGAAGAGCCACTTCATGACACCTGAAACTGCCAAAAGTGAAGCTCTGCAAGTAGGTCAGTGGCTCTGTGAAACTCAGAATAAGGAGTTAATTAGAGACACCATTGGAAAGAATTTAAAGATGAACTTTAGCAGCACGACTTTATCTGCTGTGGACTGTGCTGTGCTGGCTGCTGTCATCAGCTGTTGTGGAGAACTTAAAGAACTTGACCTGTCATACACACCTCTGACCACCGAATGCATCGAGATACTGGAGCCGGGGCTCAGCTGCTGCAGTGTAGTTCGGTGAGTGATGCGACTTTGACGAGTTTTATCTGTCAGTATTGGCACTTTGTGTCAGGGCACTGAGCTCCACTGTCATAGGACCTTCTAATAAGCCCCACCCACTCAACAAGAAGTGAGGTCAACCGCTAATTACATGATAATTATGCCATCTCATTCTCGATGATGCTTTACAACTCGTCAGAACCATCCAGACCTCACACTGTCGTATCTGTTTCAGACTCTTAGAGTCATTAAAGACCCCTCGTGCAGACAATGAGCCAGTACCACTGGTGTAGATCAAGAGATTAAAAAGATGAACAAAAAGTGTTGTATTCTTACTGCATTAGTTAATAATCAAACAATGATGTGAAACATTATATTGTGTGAATGTGACCATAGTGGCTGAGAACTAAACCTAAAGTGTGATTATGAGTGCTGAGGAATGTTCACAATTTGCAGAATCCCAGATGAATCGATGAATCTCCAGTTCCTTTGCACCATCAACAGGCCGACTGTGGGCCAAAAAAAATGGATGGCCAGGGAGCTGGAGGTTTGATTTTTCACAATGATGTATTGATTACTGAGTTTAATTCTTTTTATTTCTTGTTACACTCACCACATGCCCAGACCACCTCATCTACCTCCTGTGGTGGTTCTGTTCAGTATTCCTTGTGTATTCCTAAAGTCCTTACCTTCTTCATGAGATGGAGTTTAGTAGTCCAGTGCAGGACCCTGGTCTCAGCCCCTTGTCCTCCCAAATGTCTTCATTCACTACTCAGAGCTCATAACCACAGGTGAGGATCAGCAGGTGAGCTGATCACTAAATAATGAGCTTCATCTGAGAACTTTGCTCCTCTTCACCACCCCTGCCATCTTTAGAGGGGCTTTATCCTCCTGCTTCTTCTGATACTTCAGATTTTATGTTGAACGTCAAGGCCGGCTGCTTTGTTTGATTCCATCACACTACAGCACCTCATAGCACACTGACACTCAGCCCACTTTGGTGCTATTAGTACTAATCTACCTGTCATTGTGTTTGTGATTTGAAGGAGTGCTTCACTTTGCTGGTGATGTTCTTCAAATGTAGCGCCTCTTTTGTTTCTCTTGTTTCTGTCTGAGAAATAACATTATATGTAGTTTAAATTGTAATTTTTCAAAAAGCACGATGAGAGTCCTAGGTTTTGAGGTATTCGATCCACGTATGTGGTAAGCTACTGCTATCTTGTTGTCTGATTTGTTTGATTTTTCCTCTCCGATTACTTTAGAGAATAGTTCAGCTATGAATTTCCCTGGGTTTGGACTTTCATGATTCTCAGGGAGACCTTTGATTCTAATATTATTCCTTCTGCATCCATCTTCTAGTACAGCAAGTCTGTCTACAAGAACTTTGCATTCAGAATTTGCAGCCATTGCCAGTTGTTCAGCACTTTCAATATGAGTTGTGAATATTTGCTTAACGTCTTCAGCTCGGACAGATCATTTCGATCTTCTCTGTCCTCCACAGGTGAAGTGGCAAGCCCAGTTTGAGTCAACATTGGCGGCTCGCAAAGAGTAGTTGACATCGTGGAAGGTACGGCCATTTTCAGTTTCAATGAAACTTCTTGAATTAATGAATTCTCCTGGTCTGACTCACTTGCATTATCGCTCCCACTTTCACTCTCGGCTGGAGACGATGCTGCAGAGTCTGGTCCCAGGAAATCTGTGCTTTCACCTGTCTCGTAGAGCATATGAGAACATGAGGGCAACCATTAAGAAGGATATCAGGGAGGCTAAAAGACAGTTGGGGTGGAATATAGCGAAAGATGACCCTAAGATATTCTTTCAGTATTTTAGTAGCAAAAGAACAGTCAAGGAGGAGGTCAAGTGCATCAGAAATAGTAAAGGGGGATTAAAAAATACAAAAGGGAAATAGCGGATACCCTGAACTTACATTATTCTGAGGTGTTCACAAGTGAGCAAGTGGATAACCTCAGAGCAGTAACAGGGACTACTAAGGAGGGACTGAGGGATTTGGAAATTGTAGAGGGAGAAGAGCTGCTCAGATTAAATAAGCTGAAATCAAACAAATCACCAGGACCAGATAATATTTACCCTCGAGTTCTTAAGAAGGCTAGCGAGTTCAGATATAAACTCTTGACACATATTTTTAGGAAGTCGCTGCACACTGGAGAGATTCCGAAGGACTGGAAAATGGCAAATATCATCCCATTATATAAAAAGGGTGACAGGGCAGATCAGAGCAACTATAAGCGAGTAAGCTTAACATGCATCACAGGAAAATTAATAGAAGGAATTATTAAGGATAAGATTGAGCAACACCTGGCAAGGACAGGAGTTATTAGGAACGGTCAGCGTGGGTTCAGAAGAGGGAGGTCGTGTTTTACTAACAGGCTGGAATTCTATGAGGAGGCAACAAAAGGATACGATCAAAGTTGGGCATATGAGATTATTTATCTTGACTTTCAGAAAGCATTTGCTAAGCTGCCATACAAGAGGTTGGGCATCAATTTGAAAGAAGTGGCAGTTTAGGGTGATATTTTTAGATGGCTACAGAATTGGCTGAGACACAGGAAGCAGAGGGTGATGGTGCGAGGAACCTCATCAGAACTGGCTGATGTTAAGAGTGGTGACCAGCAGGGGGCAGTGCTAGGGCCGCTGCTATTTCTAATATATATAAATTATTTAGATAAGAATATAAGTAACAAGATGGTTAAGTTTGCAGATGATACCAAGATAGGTGGATTAGTAGATAATTTGAAATCCGTTATATCATTACAGAAGGACTTGGACATCATACAGGCTTGGACAGATTTGTGGCAGATGAAATGTAATGTCAGTAAATGTAAAGAATTACACATGGGAAGTAAAAATGTGAGGTTTGAATACACAACGGGCGGTCTGAAAATCGAGAGTACACCTTATGAGAATGATTTAGGTGTCATAGTAAACTCTAAGCTATCAATTTCCTGACAGTGTTCAGAAGCCATTAACAAGGCAAACAGAATGTCAGGTTATATAGTGCCTTGATGTGTGGAGTACAAGTCACAGGAGGTTCTGCTCAAACTTTATAACACACTGGTGAGGCCTCATGTGGAGTCCTGTGTCTCCAGGCTACAAAAAGGACATAGCAGCACTAGAAAATGTCCAGAGAAGAGCAACTAGGGTGATTCAGGGCTACAGGGGATGAGTTATGAGGAAAGATTAAAAGAGCTGAGC
The DNA here is from genome assembly GCF_900747795.2 of Erpetoichthys calabaricus. Lineage (NCBI taxonomy): Eukaryota > Metazoa > Chordata > Cladistia > Polypteriformes > Polypteridae > Erpetoichthys > Erpetoichthys calabaricus. The sequence goes on from NC_041397.2 coordinate 322,363,303, forward strand.
CTTTACAGTTTAAGCAAAAGAAGATTATGAGGTGACATGACTGAAGTGTTTAAAATGATGAAGGGAATTAGTCCAGTGGATTGAGACTGTTATTTTAAAATGAGTTCATCAAGAACACGGTGACACAGTTGGAAACTTGTTATGGGTAAATTTCGCAAAAACATTAGGAAGTTTTTCTTTACACAAAGAACGATAGACAATTGGGATAAGCGACCAAGTAGTGTGGTAGACAGTAAGACTTTAGGGACTTTCAAAACTCAACTTGATGTTTTATTGCAAGAAATAAGTGGACAGGACTGGCGAGCTTTGTTGGGCTGAATGGCCTGCTCTCGTCCAGAGTGTTCTAATGTTCTGTCTGTTCCAGGTCCGTTTCTGAAAGGCCGTACCTGGCAGTTGGACTTGATGCATGTCTTGGCTTGGATGAAACTTTAGTTGTCTTTCCCGTTTCTTTCTGAGCCCTTTTTCTGCTGCTCATTTTTATATACTGTATGCTTGCATATACTGTAATTGAACCCCCTCGGGTTGAGTAAATACACGATACCTCAGAGTGATAAACAAAAGAGAAAAAATAACACAACTGCTAATGGAGTTCTATTTTAGACGTCCATCTCCTGTAATGGATGAGACCCCGACTCGTTTCTATCTCTTGCTCTCTGCTGGTCATCACCGGCTCACCTGTTTCATATCCTGGTGTTCCTGAAACACTTTTTCCTGTTTTCACTTCACCCTGAGCTTCAGTCATTGCTTCAGATTTAAATGTCAATTTGTCCTCCATTTCTGATTCACCAGTCACTGAATCTTTCACTTTGTCATCTGATGTTCTCCTCAACAAGTTCTCTGTACTCACTGGACATTCCTGGCATATGTCAGTTATCTTTCACCTTACTGTTCTTACATTTGTTTGCCTTATGCCCTGTCTGACTACTTTTAAAGCACTTCATTGACTGTACAGACAAACACAACATAATCACACCGTCTACTGATTTCAGGGCTACTTTGAGTTCTGGTGAGTGTACTGTATGTCATTTAATAATAAATACACCTGTCATCTGAATGGGACGCCATGTTTCCAATCAGGAGAGTTGCACATTAGCATGCTCATCATCATGTCCGTTATGACTTCACCATATCTACAAAATCAATTTATTAAGATTTTATTTCTCATAAATGAAAGTACATTAGAAACGATGACTTGCTTAGCTGGAGTCGACAAAGATAACACTGTGACTAGCGAGCAGCTTATTAGGAGCCCACTCTGTACCAGGACAAGAACCAAAGTTTCATCATTCAAGAAAACCACAACTGTTTTATTTATTTGTGAGGCAGATTGTACATCCTTGCAGCCCACTCTTTCTGCCACCTCAAGAACACAGGCCTCAACAGAGACCATCGGGTCCATGACCTCCTTTATTCTGTTTTTTTCCTTGAATTATTTTCAAAATTTCACGGGTGAAGCCTTGGAGGAATTCTTCAGGACACAGCTATGGCATGGGCAGCCATACATGACTTGTACAATAAAGACCAGAAAAGAACAAATATAACCTCAAACAAAAAGCAAATCATTAATAAAAGAACTAAACATTAGGAAAAATGGTAAAAATAGATTTAAAGAAACCAGGAATATTCACAGAGAGAGACCCTGTGTAGACGAAACCAACCAGCAATTCCAGACACGGCCATGACAGCCCAAAGCAATCAACAGACAGCGAAACAGGAGTCATAGATAGATAGAAAGATAGATGAAAGGCACTATATAATAGATAGATAGATAGATAGATAGATAGATAGATAGATAGATAGATAGATAGATAGATAGATAGATAGATAGATAGATAGATAGATAGATAGATAGATAGATAGATAGATAGGTTTATTTTAAAAAGTACTTTATTGAACCAAAAAAATATAACAAGAACAAACATCAATATATTAAAAGTACATACACAAGAAAAAGTATTATAAATAACCAATACAAAGAAATGAAAAGTAGAAAAACTCCAAATATTCAATCCCTATTAACCCCGTGTAACCCCACACACAGTTATCATTTATAATATTTTATATTTTCTCATCTCCTCCCCAGTGCCCTCCTCATTTATCTTCATAATAAATAAAACTGAGGCCCAGACAGCCCCGATTCCCAGTATTGTTCACAGAGAATCACTTGCTATAAATAACTCCAATATTTACAATATTCCAGCAGTGAGTTATAAGTTGATTTTCACTTCTCCCTCCTCTATAGCACACAGTACCCCTTTTGTACGCCACACATCCTCTAAATGTCCATTTTGTGTATTAGTTTATAGTAAGTAAACTCCAGTGTGATCCTCAAGTGAATATTCGGCCTTAACAGTAAGTCGATGTCCACAGTTCCTTTCCCACATTGTTTATTTTTCCTACTTTTAAAATTGCTAGTTTTGCTTCACCCAGCAAAAAGTTCACTAACTGTGTCCTGCGCCTGTTGTTCTTATTATAAGCGGCACCATAAATAAACATCACAATATTAAAATCCAGTCCTCGTTTTCTACACAAATCAGTTAAAAACTTAAAGAAAACTCCCAATCTTACGCATGATGCAAAAAGATGAAAAACGGTTTCCCTTTGTCCACAAAAATCACATCTGTCATACTCTGTGAGTTTGATTCTTTTTAAGAAGGAGTTTGTGGCTAAGACGCTGTGCCCAATCCTCCATTGTAGGTCGGCTGTCCTTTTGTTGCTCGGAGGCTTGTACAGCTCCCACCAGGCCGGCACCCTCCCACCTACTACCCCTAAATGTTCCCTCCATTGCGAATCAAAGATTGTCTTCAGGGAAAAAAAATGAATCACTTTCACACAATATTGATAAAGTTCTTTTCTTGATAGACATATAAATGACACCACATTTCCGTTGTCAAATGTGATAATCGAGTTTTTGGGGATGGAGTTGACATCGACATTAGGACAGACCTGTAGATCTGTGCTGGTGGTGCTGATGGAGTCTTCAAGTCTGTGATGTTCTTTGGCCACAGAAGACAGAAAGCCCTCGATCATCCACACTGACTTCACACCTAAAATTGAAGCCAAAACTGCAGGCTCCACAAATGTCTGTTGCTCCGTACCATATATGTGGCTGATTTTTAAAATCCCATTTCTAATCAATAAATCAGTAAAACTTTTACTCCTCAGTTGAGAGCATGAGAACAACGAGTTAAAAATCAAAGGCTCATCGTGCAACCAACCTGATGTACTGAAATGTCTTCTAAAAACAGGATGCCAGGTCAATAAAGCACCCCTATAAAATTTGGGTAACACTGAAAGGTCCATTTCATTAATTTTCATTACCAAAAGCTGCTTGTCAAATCCATAATCCCCTACTCGTAAAAAGAAATGAAGTGCCAAATCCCTCCAAATCAGATGGTGAGAACCAAACAAAAGCTTTTGAAATACCAGGAGTCAAAAGCCTACAACCTTTGAAGGTACATCAATGACTCCCTGACCTCCTTGTTCCACTGGTAGAAACAGCACACTCTGTCGCAGCCAATGTAGACCATCCCAAAAAAAATCAACCAACAGTTTTTGGATCTTATGTAACATCCCTGGAGTTTATGCCAAAGCATCGATGCAAGTTGTTCACCACAATTACTCTCCCTCTTAAAGACAGTTTGGCCACAATCCATCTCCAATTGTTCAGCCGAGCACTGACTTGATCCAAAATGCCCTCCCAATTACTCTCATCCAGTCCTTCACCTCCCAACATCACCCCAAAATAACGAAAGCACTTCTGTTCCAGGTCAGATTTGCAGGAAGTTTTGGCAGTGGATGTTCAACCCAAGACCCGAGTAGGAGAGCATTGGCCTTAGCCCAGTTGACTTTAGCTGAGGAGATGCTTTCAAACGTTGTTTGGCACGAAACTACCATATTGACATCATGGTCAGATTTGACAAATATGGACATGTCGTACTGCATAGGCCAAACATTTGGCAGTGACCATTGGGCGAGAAGGGAGGTCCACAACCTGCAGTCTCTGAATAATCTGATAAAGGAATGGCTCAATCGACAAATAGTACAGCATCCCTGATAAAGCGCACCCAAGTCAAATCCCCTTCTTGACCAGGAAAGGGGCATTCAATGTGCCATTAATCTTTAAAATACCAAAAACCTTAGTATACAAGAGTCTGATCATTTTGATAAAATTTTCCCCAAACCCAAAACATTTCAAGGTGTTAAACAAATATCTGTGATCAACTCTATCAAAAGCGTTCTCCTGATCAACAGATAAAATTCCAAGATAGACGCCATACATTTTTGATACTTCAATCACATCACGCATAAAAAAAATGTTATCAAAAATTGAGCGGTCAGGTAGACATTAAGCTTGACAAGAATTAACCACCAAACTCATCACAGTCCTCAGACGGTTTGACAAAGTCCTGGAGAAAATCTTATAGTCTGTACAGAGCAGACTCACGGGACACCAGTTCTTTATTTGGCACAGATCTCCCTTTTTCGGAAGCAGAGTGATCACCGCTCTTCTGCAGCTCAGAGGTAACTCCCCATCTCTTAAGCTCTCCATGAACACTGCATGCATGTCAGCCCCCAGTAAAGGCCAGAACTGTCTGTAGAACTCAACGGGAAGGCCATCAAGAAAACCAGCCATTGCCAAATGATCAATAAAATCGTCCTGAAATAAATTTGTATAACAAGAAACAGCAAAGTTTCGGATGTCTTCAGTTGTGCTCAGTTTTCTCCCCTATGCGTCGTTCAGCATGTGAATCAGTTTGCTTTGGACTTCTTTCTTCTCAAACCCAAAGAAAAATTTTGTAGGTGCATCCAAATGATTTATATTTTGAAAACGTGACCTCACCAGGGCCCCTTGTGCACGTAAATCCAAAAGATCAGCAAGGGAACGCTTTTTAGATGTTAGAGCAGAAAAAAATCTCCTCATCAAATCTCTTTTGTAAAGCATCCTGCAGTTTCAAAATGTCTTCTTCTAAGGCTTTCATGTTCAGCAGGCACTTTTGAGTGACTTCCTGTGTGTATTGTTGACAAAAAGCCTTTATCTGAAGTTTCGAAATGTCCCACCACTGCTTTAGTGAATCAAATCTCGATTTGGTAACAGTCCACTGCTTTGAAAAAAACTCAAAACATTTGACAAAATGGGCATCTTCTAGTAGCGAAACATTGAAATACCAGAAAGTTTTGAAAAAAGGTTTCTTTTTAGGGATGACAACTTTCAACCCCACCAAAGAATGGTCAGAAAAGCCAACAGGAGAGATAGAGACAGAAGTGACAGTGTTCAGATTGTGACTGGGACAGTAAAAGCGATCTAATCGAGCCATAGAAATATTTCCATCCCATCCCTTCACCCAGGTGTACTGTCTGTCTGATGGGAATTTATGACACCAGACATCCACGAGATCGGCCCGTTTTAAAAGGGCCGCTAGGACTTGAGCAGAGCCAGGATGAGGTTCAACACCATTGTGATCTAACATGTAATTAACCGTGCAATTAAAATCACCAGCCACCAGAACCAACTCGCCATTAACAAAAGAATCGACCAACTTTCATAACGATTCAAAAAAACAAATCCTTTCTCTCCCGTTGGTAGGGACACAGACATTAATGAACATCACATCCTGATCCCCGTCAATATGGCCACCCCAGCACTAAGACTTGAACCATGGCTAAGAAAAACCTGACCCCCCATTCTTGTAGCCAGTCTGGTTGATTCTGAAGGTCAGAATGGCTCTCCTGGAGCAGGCTGACATGCAATGCTTCTCTTCTAAGAAATTAAAAACCACAGCCCTCTTTGTCCCTCCTCTACAGCCATTAGCATTCAAACTCCCAATGTGAAGAGACTGCCAATAGGAGTCCACAGTAAAAGACACCACACCATACAAAGGAGCTGACTAAAGAGGCAATCCATTGTTTTGGGTTGAGTGACTTGCGCACTTTGCCGATACCATACTTTAATCAGGTTGCTTCTTTTTGCTCCATGCCTAACTGAATTGCTTCACGCATAACTCTTTGTGCAGATACGAGAAATAACTGCAGATCTGGAAAATGATCTTCAACCTTCACTCCTTTCTTGCCATCAATAAACTCCAAGAAACTCCTAATACTGGCCGTAGTATAACTGCCTCTTAGTAGATACTGAGAGGCGTCAATGTCACTCTCACCCTCCACATTGTCCCTTAACTCGTTTGTGCTGTCACTTTGGTTTATCACACCCTTACTATGTTCCTTAGGTGTCTGATTTGACACAAGGCTTTTCTTTGCCTGTCCTCTATCCATTGATTGTTCCTTCCTTTTTCGAGTGGAAACTTTAACGGGCTCGTTGCTCGCACTCACTCCTTCACACACCACTGCACTGCCACTCACCACCGCGGCCACTCCGCCGTCAGTCTCGGCTCTCTCACATCTCTGCCCCTCAGTAGCCCCCTTCAATGAGCTCTCCGGCAGGAGACTGTAATCGGAAGCGTTCACTTCTACACTCATATCAGTGATCTGAGGCTCATTTACAGCTGGGACCAGTGGTGCAGCTTCTCCTGAGCAAACTGCCACTGCTATCCACTGCAGTGCTGCTGATCTCAGGCAATACGTGAACTTCAGTTGGTGTGGTCTCTGCCGGCTCAGGACTGACTGATAGGCGATCAGCTGAACCGCCGGCCTTGGCCGACATATCTGTAATACTTTGAAGCAGACTCTTCTCAGGAGCTGCGGTCACTAAAGTACTAAGGGGCAGATCACAAACAACACCTGCTGCAGCCATCGACTCCTTCATATCAGACTCACACTTATCCATACTTTCAACCTCTTCACCACTCTCAGATTCATGCTCACTATCTTCATTGTTCACTTCGTCTAAATTCTCCTCAGGGTGAGTAGGAGAACCCACAAATACCACTGATCCAGTTTTACACTGTGAGGCCGTGTGTCCTGTTCTACCGCAAGTGAAACATTTCATGGATTCAGACGTGACAAACACAACATAGTCACTGCCGTCCACTTTAAATCGGAGGGCTACATTGATATCGTCATTCATGTTGTTTAATATCATATATACTTGTCTATGAAACGAAACAACGTGTTTTATTCATGCTGTTTGCATCCAAGAGGGGTCATTGTTAATTCTGAAACGATCTGGCCATAATGCTTCAGTTCATTTACCAGAACATCATTCTTTAAAAATGGAGGAACATTTGAAACTGTTACTTTTTTAGCAGGTGTTGATAAAAGCAAAACAGGGACAAGCGCTCCACTTATAACTAACCCTTCCTCTACCAACTGGTTCACCAGGGATTCCTCATTTACAAAAACGACCACCGATTTATTCATTCTTGATGCTGAGCGAACATTTTTATATCCAACTACTCTCCCAACTGCCTCCACACACGTCTCAACAGAGACCACCAGATCCGCCAAGATCTTAGCGCCATTGCGGCGGGAGAGATTATCAAAAAACTTTGGCACTGATTCTTTGGACATGGCCATGGCCAAAAACACGCCAAGGCCGTGTCTTAACTAACAACAAACTTTACAACAGTAATATAACTAAGAGAAGAAGAAAAAAGATAGAAAAATACAAATACTCACAGAGACCATCCACGAACGAAACCGGCCAGCAACCCACAACCACACCAACCAGACCAGAGCAGTCAAAGTGACAAAGAGTCGATAGATAGATAGATAGATAGATAGATAGATAGATAGATAGATAGATAGATAGATAGATAGATAGATAGATAGATAGATAGATAGATAGATAGATAGATAGATAGATAGATAGATAGATAGATAGATAGATAGATAGATAGATATGTAAGGCACTATATAATAGATATATAGATAGATAGATAGATAGATAGATAGATAGATAGATAGATAGATAGATAGATAGATAGATAGATAGATAGATAGATAGATAGATAGATAGATAGATAGATAGATAGATAGATATGTAAGGCACTATATAATAGATAGATAGATAGATAGATAGATAGATATATAGATAGATAGATAGATAGATAGATAGATAGATAGATAGATAGATAGATAGATAGATAGATAGATAGATAGATAGATAGATAGATAGATAGATAGATATGTAAGGCACTATATAATAGATAGATAGATAGATATATAGATAGATAGATAGATAGATAGATAGATAGATAGATAGATAGATAGATAGATAGATAGATAGATAGATAGATAGATAGATAGATAGATAGATAGATAGATAGATACTGTAAATCAGATTTGTCAAACTCTATTTACACCACATGGCACATAAAGTTCCTCCCTAAATCTCAAATGAACATAAAACTCTGAGCTTGTGCCCACACGTTTAGCCCCTCCAATAATCAGGTAACGCCTCATTTGAAAATTCATGACCTAATCACCATATAAATCTGGCCCTGCTCCTGAGCGACGTCTTTACTTTCAAACTATGGCAGAACACCAACAATGAAACTTCAGTGAGTGTAAGCTTGAGGTGTTACTGAAATATGGCAGAGTTTAAGGAGCCATCGGGGGGTCTGCCCCATCTAAGTGTCAAGTAAATTATATGTTTCCTCTGTTTTTTAATTTCAAAGTTAATATAAATATGTTAAATAAAGAATTAGGTGCACAGTGACACAGTGCTAACGTTTGTTTGCTCCCACAGTCCAAATATCTGTGTGTGTGAGTTTTCACCCTTTGATGAGCTGGCACCCTGTCCAGGAGTTGTTTCTGCCTGTGCCTACTGCTTGCTGAGATGGGCTCCAGCTGCCCCCTGCCCTGAATGTTATAATCTGTCCTGCCTAAAGTAACTCTCCAGCGCAGGTCACTGATCTTTAAAACAGACAGACAGACAGACAGACACCGTGTAGAGTTTCAATGACAGGTTAGTTCACCATTTCAGATTCCGCTTGAGAGGTGACGTCAACTTGTATTTGTTGTCTACAGAATTTCCTCTTTTACACGCCTGAAAGACGCTCCTGTTGGTAGAACAGATCATCAGTAGTCAGCACAAGTGACTGTAACAGTAGAGTGTGTGGCTGTGGCTTATGGCTGCCAGTACAAACAGCGGCCTGGTGGTCTGAGTGAATCTCCATTACACATCACACATACCTCTGTACCTCTGTGACAACATATTTTAAATGAAGTGATATTTGTTTTTTATAATGAAGTAAATAAATAACAGAAAATGCTCCAACTTTCAAATCAGTTAACTCAGTCGCACTGATTGTTAAGTACATTTTCTAACTTCTTAAAATAGGATGGTGATTATTTTATCACAATTATCACATACTGTCATTTAAATATAATTAATTGGTATTTGTGAACTTTTTCATGATCACACCTGACTTATCAGTAGACTTAGACATCTTAAGGGCCGTCCTCATTACAGAGACCACCGCCCAGAACTCACACGACGCCTGTTCTGTTACAGGTTAGAAGAACCAAGTTTAGAAAATGGATGGATGGACATCAGATTGTCTTTGAAATGCACAAAGAAACGAGATTTCCAGTTCACTTCATTCTCCTGCTGCCTCGAGTCGTTAAAATGGCAGCACCAAACCAGTCTGTGTAAGAGTTATGAATGACTGAAACTTCAATCTAATTTTCACTCCAAGTTCAGGTTTTATAAATCCTGTCTTTTGCATAGGAAATGGCTTACGCACGCTTTGTACATGAGACACCTGGGTAATAGTGAGGCCTTAAAGACAGAGCGTCTAATGTATAATGGAGTGCGTAGAATTCACACTAAAACATGGCATATGAACAAAACTGGAAATGTGCATACGGACAAAAAAATCCAGATACATAATTCAGTGTGTACGCCAAGTTCCTCACATTTCCGCCTTACAAATTCCAATGAATGTGAAGTTTAACGCACGTCCACATTCGTACAGCCTCACCCCGACCGCCCAGAATTTCACATATTTTAATATGCAAATCAATATAAATATCACCTTCCATTCAGTGTTTGGTTAAAAGACAATAGAAAAGGCATGTAAGAAAAAGAAGAATTTCAGCAAATGTGAAGTGGAGGCAAAGAAAAACGTACTATTTGTTGGCTTAAGCAATGGTATAAGCAACAAAAGCATGGCAGAGACACTGGAAAGTTCAAGTTCAGAAAGTCTCACAGAGCCCTGAAATAAAAAAGAAGTGGTCAGATATCACAGTCAATGTATAATTGTGAGTCACGGCCCACCATCTGTTTAATATGTTTTAGACAATATTAGAAAAGCTGACCCCCCGTGCCGAGGACGCTGCTTCAAGCAGTGATGGTGCTGCTGTGCCCAGCACATCTTCAGTTGCTGGCTTCTCACACACCTCTGCCTCAGAAACTGGGTGACCATCTGGCTGTGTGCTGACGGACTGTTCTGGAGTAACAAAATGCAATAGTGGATGCTGTAAGAGATGTGGCCAATAAACTAAGGAGAAGGGCTGTACTCTGTGATATTGAGCACAATTTAAATGACTTGGTTAAATAAATAAATGCTGCATCTGATGATCTGTTTTTACATTCTGTTAATTGCATTCAAGCGAAGTTGTAATGCTGTCTGAATTGGCTGATCATTTGGGGGGTCAGGGTCAGAGTCATCATACCATATCATATATCTTCAGTTACAGTCAAGCCATGACTGTGTGCCACGTTATACAGCACACTACATGCCTGCGCAATGAGACACACTTTCTGTGCACATTAATGGAGCGGAAATGCTTTCTATTTACATAAGCAAATTCATTCTCTGAAGGCGCCTTTATAGTGTAGTATTGACTCTGAGCGCTGCAACTGATCGATTCTCTGTTCTCTACATGGCTCTTTGAGGTGACTCGCTATCCTTAAAAGGACTGCTTGCCTTTTGTCGCACTAGTTGGTACAAAAGCAACAACAACTGTATGGAGTTGCCATTTTTATAGGCTCTCCTGCTATTGATGATGTGACACCAGCTCATTCTTTTGGTGATTCAACCCTCGCTGATGTAACTTGTCGTTGCAATAGCAATGTGTGTGCAGCAGACCACTGCAATTAGATTTGGAAAACCCAACATTGCTGTGAATTGCTCTTTGATGTTTCCCACTTCAATCACAGTGTAAGGAAATCTTATCTATCTGGATGACAAGAGGATAATACCATCTTATACAGCTGTCATGGCGCGACTCAGTGATGTTTGTGAAATACCCCATCAGTCAGCAAGTTCATGTTGAAAACCTCCTGTGGTTAAAATCCCAAGAATAGACAGAACTTGTAAAGGATCAGGTGGAGCGCAATTCCTCAGAGTCTGCCTTTGTAAAGCCAGCACCAGTTCAGCACACAGCGCCAAGAGGAGAGCTCTGGGAAATCGAAATCGACTTAGAAGCCAGTCATCATCATCTATAAATACGCACTCTCTTGTAATTCTTCCATTTGTGATGTCTTATGACAACACTAAAGCAGCTATGGTAGTTGGAATAGTCTGCTCATTCCACGCACCATTACAGTATATTATTACAGATTGATTACACTCAAGTGAATTAAATTTGTAAACGATATGCAATTAAGCCATTGTCATGGATGTGAATATGAAAAAGAAGGGAAACAACACAGAAACAGTAGCAAAACCATGTACACAAGGGGTGACGCTGCCAGTGACATTCGGAGACAGAAAGGAAACTTGAAGAGAGACCAGACTGTGGTCAGAAAAGACCATGAGATTGATAGAGCAGTTAGCAATGAGATTTCTGTGGCCCTGGCCATGGAGATCAACCCTGCAGAGGTCTTCACCTGCATGAACTGTCTGACACCAGGAAGCAGAGCCCTCCAATTATCAGCAAAGTTATTCTTTGTAGCAATAGACCCCCAGGTCTTTGACTGACCCCAGATGTGACTCCAGCCCACATCTCTCTAACAGTTGAAGCTGCCCCCAGAAACAGCAGCCCCTCATCATCTTTATCATATGTGCCTTCACATATCTATCTATCTATCTATCTATCTATCTATCTATCTATCTATCTATCTATCTATCTATCTATCTATCTATCTATCTATCTATCTATCTATCTATCTATCTATCTATCTATCTATCTATCTATTGCTACTGTCTTGCTGTCGGTGTGTCTTTCGATTAGTGTGGTCTGGGGTGGCCATGTCCGAGTCGTGGCATTTGAGGTCGGCGTTTCTGTGTTTCTGTAAGTTTTTATTTTTCTTCCTTTTTTGAATCTTTCATTTCTTATTTTATTTCTGTACCAGCAAGCCTGCGATTCTTTCCAAGAATGGCAATCACTTGTTGTTCCCTCCAATATGTGGAGGGATGATATATCATGGAGGGTGGATGCATCCTGGGAAAGTTCATATAATTAAATAAATAAATTTGTACTACAGCGGGTTCTTTTTGGAGCTGTGACTCATCTGGTACAACCTGGCGTGCACTCGTTACCGCAGGTGTATTTCACAGGTCGTGGCCATGTGTGGATGGCGCTTTGAGTACTGAGAAAGGCGCTATATAAATGTAATTAATTATTATTATTATTATTATTATTATTAAAGGTTTCATTTAACTAACTACACATATTTGTACTACAGCGGTTTCTTTGTGTGGGCGCCGCATTCATTCATTGTGTTTATCCATACGGGCTCATTTTGTATGTCCGTTAGTTGAGCTCCTTCATTGTGGAGCTGTGACGTGTTTGCTTCTGGTGTGTCTGAAACGCGTCCTCGTTTTTGCTGTTCTGTGGCTGTGTCATTAGGTAGAAGTCATTCACTGTTAGGAAGCATACTCCAGCTTACACACACTGACTTCTGGCACAGTGGATCAGAGCAGGTGTAGTGTACAGGTAGTGGTGTTTGGGTGCCACGCACTGACTCTGGGAACCACGGGCTCAGTTTTGTATTACAAATCGAGCAAGTTTAGTTCACAGGTCGTGTTGTAGGTGCCTTCGTCCATTGTGTTTATCCATACGGGCTCGTTTTTGTATTTCCGTTACTTGAGGTTTTTCGTTTTGGAGCCGTGACTTCTTTGCTTCTGGTGTTTGTGAAGCGCATGGTAGGTGCCTCCATTTATTGTTTGTATCCATGCGGTCTCGTTTCTGTTTCTCTGTTACTGAATTACCGTTATGTGATTCAAACATGCCACACAGACTGCTGGCACATACATACTACTGACTCTGGGAGGCCGCTGCGTTTGACTGTGGGTTGTGGTGTTTGGGCGCCACCTACTGACTCTGGGAAGCCGCTGCGTTTGACTCTGGGGCGCCGCGGCGCAGTGCGCATGCGTTTCAGTGCGCCCGTGCATAAATTAAAACTGTGGTTTAGTAATATAGATCAGGGGGTTTTGTCAGATAAGACGTGGCTTTGGCTTGTGTAGCCATGTCCGTGTCCAAAGGGTCGTCGCCTGGTCTAATGTCTCAGTTTTATGAGAATCTTTCCCGTCGACATGGGGCTAAAGTCCTGGTAGAGCCGCACGTTTCGGCTGAAGAGTGGGTTGTGGCTGTCAGTAACGTTGTCGGCTATAAGAATGTCCGTTAAGCCTCAAGAATGAATAAGACTGTGGTGGTTTTTGTCATTGAAGAAGTTCTTGTTGATAAACTTGTAGAAGAAGGGGTTATTATTAATGGCGCTTTGGTTCCTCTTTTACCTCTGTCAGCGCCTGCAAAAAAGGTTATCATTTCAAATGTCCCACCGTTCTTAAAGAATGATGTTTTGGTGCAGGAACTACGCCGCTATGGCCAGGTTCTGTCGGATGTAGTGATGATTCCATTGGGCTGTAAAATGAAAGAATTGAAAAACACGTTATTTCATTTAGGAGGCAGGTTTTTATGGTACAGAACAACATGAATGAGGACATAAATGTTGCTCTAAGATTCAAAGTTGATGGCTGTGATTCTGTGGTTTTTGTTACTTCAGACTTGATGAAGTGGGACTCAGGGCTGGACACAAGGCGTCTCAATGTAAGAATGAGACCATTTTATCAGTGGGCCGAAGTGCTGCCCGTTTCACAGAGTGATGAGACGGAGTATGAGAGTGTTGAGGAGGTGGACAGTATGGAGGATGAGGAGACAGCAGAGGTGACTGAGCTCGTAGCCGAAGCACAGGTTGTGAGTGATTTTCTCCCCACTGTAGTGTTAACAGTCGCTCCTGAGACAAGCCGGCTGACTACTGAAGGGAATGCGTCGGCTGAGCCCGGCGATCCCGTTAAACACGAGTCAGATAGGAGTGCTCAGTGCGAGTCTGTGCTCAGAGAACTGAGTAAAGATAAGCTGGAGACCTCGGAGGTCAACAGCGGTGGGGATAAGACGGCGAAGGTCAGCACAGTGAGAGCTGCGCCCGTCGGCCCCGCTGTGAATGAAGCTATGGCTACTGACGTGGATGTAGAAACAACGGCGTGTGCTGACAGGCGCCTGACTGAGCGCACCGAGACGAGCTCTGTGGAAGGACAGAGGAGTGAGACAGCAGTGGGTGTGAGTGGCGAGACCGTTCAGAGGGAGAGTGCAGGAGTGGGGGTGTGAGGAGGAATTTACAGTTCACACTCGAAAACGAAAAGAAAAATCAGACACTAAAAAATCTGCAAAGAAAAGTCACGTAGCTGGTGAGCCATCTCAAGGGTGTAGCTGGACTGTTAGAAGTCAAAGTGATTGTCACAGCGACCTGAGTGATCGTGAGCACGACGACGGTGACACTGACGTCTCAGTGAGGAGTACGACCTCGTGGGTTCACTTCCCGGTTCCTCCCTGTGTGGATAGCACTTTGAATACTGAGAAACCGCTATATAAATGTAATGAATTATTATTATTATTATTATTATTATTATTATTATTATTATTATTAATACAGACTCGGTGGCGGGTATAACACTGCGAGTATTAGGAAGTTTTTAGACTTCATCGAAGGCAAGAGGGGTATTAGAGTAGAGGATCACTTCCCTGACCTTCCATTGTTTGTGGTGTCCGCTCAGAGGGTGATGTGTCTGGGAATGGACCAGAAGGAAACAAAGAGGGCTTAAAAATGTTATTAGCAGGGTGCAAAAGTCCATTTTTCAGAAGTAATGGATATGTTCTTGAATCTTCTTTATTTGTGGTTGTCATGTGCAGTGCTGTTCACTCCCATTTGTGATTCGTCAATGCAGTCTTTACACATTGGGAGTTTAAATGTGAATGGCTGTAGGGTGACTGCAAAGAGAGCCGCTCTGTTTGAACCTGTTTCTGTTTGGCTCTTCAGGTCACTTTCTTACAGGAAACTCACTCTGATGTTAGAAATCAGCCGGACTGGTTTATGTGAGTGGGGGGGTCAGGCAGTCCTGAGTCATGGCTCACACGTCAGTGCTGGGGTGGCCATACTAATCTCAAAAATGGCAAATTTACAAATCACTAACATTAGTGAGGTGGTGGCTGGGCGCCTCTTGGTAGTTCAGGTGAAGGACAAGAACCAAGATCTGGTATTTATTAAGACTTACGCTCCAACGAAAGGAGGACAGAGACTTTGTTTCTTTAAAGATCTGAGGAAGGTGCTGGAGACCTTTGTTAATGGGGAGATCCTGTTGGTCGGAGGAGATTTCAGTTGTACCGAGAATAACATACTGGACCATAATGGTGCTGAGCCTCATCCAGCGTCTGTCCAAGCTTTACGCTACATATTAGACCACTCGGACCTGGTGGACGTCTGGAGAAGTAAATTTCCATCAGATAGGCAGTAGACCTGGGTAAAGGGGGGTGGTGGGTGCATTTCGATGGCGCGTTTAGACTGTTTCTACCATTTGAGGCACCTGCTGAACACGATCACTAAGGCTTATATCTACCTAGGTGGTTTCTCGGATCACTCTCTGCTGGAAATGAATGTCTCTGTCCCTATAAAGCCTTTAAATCTCTTTGGCTCTTTAATGTCTCCTTGTTAGAGGACTCTCATTTCCTCAAGTGTTTTGAGTTTTTCTGGCTGCAGTAGACACAAACCAAGTCCAGATTCCCATCTCTTTGACAGTGGTGGGATGTGTCAAAGGTGCAGATAAAAGCCTTCTGCCAGCAGTACACTCAGCAAGTGACCAGGCGGTGTCTTTATGAAATGAAGAGCTTGGAGGAGGACATCACAAATCTGCACAGCATCTTACAGGACTGCTTTAGTGAAGATACGCTTGCTGTTTTAAAGTCCAGAAAACAATCCCTTTCTGAACTCCTGGAGCTCCGTGCCCAAGGTGCCTTGTTGAACTCGCGCTTTCAAACTTTAAATCATCTGGACGCACCTATAAAAAAGAAAAAGGCCGAGAGTAAAGTGATCCACACGCTGTAGGACGCCGAAGGTTGTGAGCTGCACACGAAAGAGGACTTCAGGAACTTTCCGGTGTCTTTTTACTCAGATTTATTTAAGGATGGTGTAATTGATGATTCGGCCGTGTTGGACTATCTGTACGGATTACCCAAACTTATAGACACAGTCAAGCTGAATCTGGAGGCAGACATCAGTTTTCAGGAGTTCTCAGATGCACTGACTGGTTTAAATGCCAGCTGAATTCTATAAACATTTCTGGTACCTGCTGGGTGCGGAGGTGTACGCGGTGTTCTTAGAAAGTTTACAGGATGGGGAATTGCCATTGAGCTGCCGAAGAGCAGTCGTCACTCTGCTGCCTAAGAAGGGAGACATTTGCCAAATAAAGACCTGGCGCCCCGATAGCCTGCTGTGCTCGGACTATAAGATCTTCTTGAGGGCCCTGGCCAGTCGCCTGAGGACTGTGATGGACCTGCTCGTCAGTCCCTGTCAGATGTACTGTGTGCCTGACAGGACCATCTATGATGACATTTTTGTATTGTGGGATATCATTTCAGCCTCAAATCTTTCTGGGATGGATTTAGGAATCTTATCCATTGACCAGGAGGAAGCTTTTGACCAAGTAGATCACCGGATTTTTGTTTAAAACATTGAAATGTTTTTCGGTTCTGGGATAATTTTGTTCAAATGATTTCACTGCTGCATGCCAATGTTTTTGGAATTTTAAAAATTAATGGCACTCTGAGCGCACCATTTCCAGTCAGGAGAGGAATTTGGCAGGGCTGCCCCTTGTCCAGCCTGCTCTACGCATTGGCCATCAAGCTGAGGCAGGGACTACAGGGGGTGAGATTTCCATCCTGCCCAAATGTTACTTTCAAATGTTTGTCCTATGCTGATAATATTGTGGTCTTCATCAAATCGAAGGGGGACATTGGAGTTTTAATTTCTTGCTAACAAATATTTGAGAACATATCATTAGCAAAAATCAATTGGACTAAGAGTAACACCTTCTCCTGGTCTGGATGTCCACTACCAGACTTGCCTGGTGGCCTAAAGTGGGTGTGTGATCATCATCAATAATTTAGTGGCCTCGATGCTGTGACACAAACTCATGTGTGGTGACCCCCCTCTGGGGCTTTTAAAGAAAATCCAAAGAGTCTTGGTTGATTTCTTCTGGGACGGCTTGCATTGGCTAAGGCAGAGTGTGCTGTTTTTACCGTTGGAAGAAGGCGGTCAGGGACTTCTGGATATCCCCTCAAAAGTCGCAGCCCTCAGTCACCAAGTCCTACAGAATCATTTCTGCGTTTCGTATTCCCTGAGTTGGAGGGAGTTAGCACTGAGTTTCCTTCGTCGCGTGGGTGGGTTAGGGTTTGATGAAGCACTTTTGGTGGTAAATCTACAAAAAATGGACCTTTCTGTGTTGCCACAATTTTACAGAGGTGTCCTATTAACTTGGCACTTGGTGTTTAGGAGGAATTTTAATACGACTGGCTGGCTACAAAATGAGCCTTTAATTTTTAATTCTGTCTTTTCATGCTCTCTCTTGTACAGTGAGAGTTTTGTTTCAGTTCTTATTAAGCATCAGGTACTGACACTGGCACAGATTTATGATGCCACTACCAAGTTATTTATTGATGCTGAAGTCTTGGCTTCTCTTCTTGAAGTAAAGTCAGTCAGGACGATTCAGCACTTTCTCTCCTCCGCAGCTAAAAACTAGCAGTTGCTCAATGACTCCATCAGCTCCACTGGTAATAAGTTGGATATTTGCCCCGCTGTGGACCTCTCATTACTTCAGGACCATTCAGTTGTTCAGTTCACTAAAGGAACAGTGGTGGGCTTTGATTCTCTGACCAAGAGAGAGCTTTATGAGTACTGCGTTAAGGGGATTCACTTCTCTGCATTGGGGTCTGTGCTGGACACTCCATGGAGGGAGAAGCTGGGAGTGGAAGGGCACAGGGGGTCTGCGTGGAGGGAGCTGAACAAGCCGTGCAGTGGAGAATTGGGCATGGGATCATTGGCACCAACTCCTTTTTAAACATTATTAAAGAAGATGAAAATGATTCTTGCATTTTCTGTGGACAAAAAGAAATGATTTTTCATTTGTTTTTGTATTGTAATCGACTGGCGGGATTCTTCAGATTCTTTGAAGCTTTGTGTACCAATTTGATTAGAACTTTTAATGAAGTCCTGTTCATTTTTGGAAGTAAATATAATAAGAAAACTCGATGCAGGATTCAACTGTTCAACTTTCTGTTACGTGAAGCAAAGCTGGCCATTTTAAAAAGTCGAAATAATAAGCAATGTGGGTCAGAACTGACGGATATTTGTTTAATGTTTAAGTTGAATGTTTATTAAGAATAAGACTGGAGTTTGCTTTTTATAAACAGATGAATAGAATGGGGGGGTCTGAAAATGTGTGGGGGGTGAAAGGGGGGCTGTGCTCAGTCAATGAAGGGGAGCTGAAAATGAACTTCTGATTTCACTGTGGTGGGCAAGAGAAAGAGAAAGAAATGGTGGGCATCAATACCACGTGATTAGTAATGTGTGGAGTAGGAGGAGAGTAAGGGGGGAGTAGTGGGGGTCTGATGTATGGATCTGCTGTTTAGTCTGAAATGTGGCTTTGTTGTAAATTGACTGTGAATATTGTTATGTTGGGCGGCACGGTGGTGCAGTGGTAGCGCTGCTGCCTCGCAGTTAGGCGACCCGGGTTTGCTTCCCGGGTCCTCCCTGCGTGGA
Organism: Erpetoichthys calabaricus; assembly: GCF_900747795.2. Classification (NCBI taxonomy): domain Eukaryota; kingdom Metazoa; phylum Chordata; class Cladistia; order Polypteriformes; family Polypteridae; genus Erpetoichthys; species Erpetoichthys calabaricus. Next base: position 322,382,243 of record NC_041397.2, read on the forward strand.
GTTTGCATGTTCTCCCTGTGTCTGCGTGGGTTTCCTCCGGGCGCTCCGGTTTCCTCCCACAGTCCAAAGACATGCAGTTTAGGTGGATTGGCGATTCTAAATTGGCCCTAGTGTGTGCTTGGTATGTGGGTGTGTTTGTGTGTGTCCTGCGGTGGGTTGGCACCCTGCCCAGGATTGTTTCCTGCCTTGTGCCCTGTGTTGGCTGGGATTGGCTCCAGCAGACCCCCGTGACCCTGTGTTCGGATTCAGCGGGTTGGAAAATGGATGGATGGATGGATATTGTTTTGTTGATGTTTCTGCTTAATTTTACAATAAAGTTTACTTTAAAAATTAAATATCTATCTATCTATCTATCTATCTATCTATCTATCTATCTATCTATCTATCTATCTATCTATCTATCTATCTATCTATCTATCTATCTATCTATCTATCTATCTATCTATCTATCTATCTATCTTGACTGTCCAGTTCTCTTCCTGTGGCCTCAAGTGTCCATCACAATCCCCAGCACTTTCTATTAGTTTCTGATTTCAGTTGTCCCACCTTGTGACCCTTAGTGACAAAGTGACATTTGCTCAGCCCCTCTCTGACGTCACTTTTCTGCTCCTGATGTCCATGTGCTCCTCTGTTGGTGTCCTGCACATCAGACTTGTGACGTGACCCCATTGTCGTGTATTCTACCCTCACAGCTCGAGTCTCGCCTGTTTCTTAGACAAATCGTCACTTGATTGATGACATTGGTGTCACCCTTTATTACAATGCTGGCACCTTGATTTGTTTCCTGATCTTCACAGGTAAGTTAATCCTGGTGGTCCGGACTGCTGAATTCCTGATGATTCTCGTCCTTTTCTGAGCTCCTGACGTGTTCTTCTTGTGATCTTCTGATTCTTTTCTCTTTCGGTGGCCCAGCTGCTGTTCTTCTCATCTTTTTATTCTTTAATTCTCCGTGTGGTTTGATGTCAATTGTGTCATTTCTAACACCTACCAGCAGGTCACTCTGACATTTTGCTCTGAATGGGCAGCTCAGGTCAGAGGAGAGCTGGGAGTGGACAGCAGTGGTCAGCAGTAATGGGGGTCATTTCACAGTCCACTCAGACCACCTCTGTGCCCAGGGGACTGGACTTTGGGATGCTGAGTGTCCATTCAGAGCTCATCCACTGGCTTTATTACAAATTAGGAGATAAATAAGAAAACTGAGGTCACCAGCAGTGAGGCCTTTAGTGGACTGAGGTCAGCTGGTCAGTGGCACCGGTCAGCATGTGACATGTGAGTGTCAGAAGTGTCACTTTTCAGTCCTGTCCACCCTGTCCATTATGTCACGGATCACACAGTCAGTCCAGTCTTTGTCACAATAGACAGACAGAGGGTCCTCATCATCTAAGTGATCTGACACTTGTCTCTCTTCTTCTTCACAGGTTGTTCTCTTGTGGTCTCATCTCGGCCTGCTGCTCAGCTCTCTCCTCGGTCCTCTTGTCTCGAAACTCACGGCTGACTGAACTGAACCTTGACGACAACAACCTGGTAGATTCAGGGGCTCATCAGCTGAGTGAGGGGCTCAGGAGTGACAACTGTAATTTAGAGAAACTGGGGTGAGTAAAGAGGGGGAGGTGTGGAGGGGTGTGAATGTGTTATTGATGGGCGGGCTGATCACATGATATAGTGCCTTTCACATCTATCTATCTATCTATCTATCTATCTATCTATCTATCTATCTATCTATCTATCTATCTATCTTTCTATCTATCTATCTATCTATCTATCTATCTATCTATCTATCTATCTATCTATCTATCTATCTATCTATCTATCTATCTATCTATCAGCCCAAGAACTGCTGAGGATACTGAGGGCAATGGAGATGGTGGATGTATGGAGGAGAAGAAATGGGGAGAGCAGGCAATACACGTGGGGGCGAGTAAGTGGCGGAGAGGTGTCCCTGGCCAGACTGGACCACATTTACACTTTCAAACATCACCTTGGACTGTTCAAATCGAGCTCCATCACACCCAGTGGTCTGTCAGATCACAGTCTAGTAACCTGCAGTGTGCTGCTCACTGCTTACACACCTAAAAGTGCTTACTGGCACTTCAATTCTACTCTACTTCAAGATCAGAATTTCAAAGATATATTCAGGTTTTTTTGGAACACATGGAAAACTAAAAAAGGGAGTTCATCAGCCTGCAACAATGGTGGGATTTAGGAAAGGTGCAGATTCGAGGGTTGTGTCAGCAATACACTAGTAATGTCACTAACTGTTTAAAATCAGAGATGGCTGAATTAGAAGCTGAGGTCACAGAGATCCAGAGACTTCTCGATTTTGGCCCGAACACACAGCTAGCAGAGAGCCTTAAAGATAAACAGAGGGGTCTGGCTCAGCTGTTGGACACCAGAGTTAAAGGGGCTCTGGTGAGATCACGATTCCAGAGCCTAAATGAAATGGATGCACCAACAAAGTATTTTTTTAGTCTTGAAAGAAAAAACTCACAAAGCAAAGTTTTCTATTGTTTGCGGGCAGCAGATGGGACAGAGCGACAGCAGCCAGTGGAGATCAGGGAGATTGTGAGGGACTTCTATAACACTTTGTATGCTGCAGAGACGGTTCAAGATGACATGGAATGCCATCATTTTTTACAGAATCTTCCTCAGCTTCCTAAGGGAGACGTTACAAACCTGGAAGCAGCAGTGTCTATGTCGGAACTTTCAGATGCTTTGGGGGGGCTTAATGTAGGCAAAGTTCTGGGTATTGATGGGATCCCAGTTGAATTTTATAAGGAATTTTGGGATCTCATGGGTCCAGACTTGCTGGAAGTGTTCACACAGAGTATCAGGACGGGTGTCTTACCCCAGAGCTGTCGGAGAGCAGTGATAACCCTCCTTCCTAAAAAGGGAGATTTATATGAGATCAGAAACTGGCGGCCTGTGTCACTGCTGTGCGCAGACTATAAGATTTTTTCTAAAGCGTTGGCCAACAGACTCCGGACTGTCCTGACTAAAGTGGTGCATCCAGATCAGAGTTACTGTGTGCCTGACAGAACTATTTTTAACAATATTTTTTAAATTCGGGATATTTTGGCTTCCTCAGAGCTTCTCATTTTTAAAGTTGGCTTACTTTCCTTGGATCAAGAGAAAGCTTTTGATCGAGTCAGTCATTCCTATTTGTGGGACGTGATGAGGGCTTTTGGTTTTGGAGAGAAATTTGTTAAGAATATTCAATTACTTTACTGTATAGTGAAATTTCTAGTGTAGTGAAAGTCAATGGTGGCTTGTGTGCGCCTTTTACTGTTCAAAGAGGAGTTCGACATGCAGGGCTTCTCTCTTTCTGGAATGCTGTACGCATTGGCATTGGAGCCGTTTGTGAAGGAGCTGCACAGAGTGCTGGGTGGTTTGTCTATTCCAGAGTATACAGTGGAGCCATTTAAAGTTACTGCTTATGCGGATGACATCGTGGTTCTCATCAGGAATCAGGAGGATATGAATAAGCTGACGGCTTGTCAAAGGACTTATGAAAAACTGTCATCGGCTAAAATAAACTATCTATCTATCTATCTATCTATCTATCTATCTATCTATCTATCTATCTATCTATCTATCTATCTATCTATCTATCTATCTATCTATCTATCTATCTTGACAGTCAAGTTCACTTCTTGTCACCTAAAGTGTCCATCACAATCCCCAGCACTTTCTATTAGTTTCTGATTTCAGTTGTCCCCCCTTGTGACCCTTAGTGACAAAGTGACATTTGCTCAGCCCCTCTCTGACATCACTTTTCTGCTCCTGATGTCCATGTGCTCCTCTGTTGGTGTCCTGCACATCAGAATTGTGACGTGACCCCATTGTCGTGTATGCTACCCTCACAGCTCGAGTCTCGCCTGTTTCGTAGACAAATCGTCACTTGACTGATGACAATGGTGTCACCCTTTATTACAATGCTGGCACCTTGAACATGGGACATGTCCTCATTTGAATGTTCTAAAGTGTCTGCAGACATCAGCCTTAACCAGCGTATCCTAACGTGACATAGAGAACACACAAATGACAGGGGGTCCTAAACACGGGGACAGCTGCAGTGGACACCAATACTCTTTAATGTCACATACGTCATTGTCATTGTCACAGAGTTACGTTTTTAGGATTTATTTAGTTACATGTGTTATGTTTTATTGTTTGCCCTGAAGAAGTCATTGAGAGAATCGCGTTGGCCCTCAGACTGTGAGGTTTTTGTGGTCGGACCTCGAGAAGCAGGACCCCTCAAACAGGCTGCCATGGGGGGCTTCACTTGTGTCTTCAGAACTAAAAGGATTTGCTTGTGATTTAGGACTGAGCTATGAAGAGACGATTCTTTGGTTTTCTTTTCGCATTCTCTCATATTCTGTCTGTTTATTATGGGATGTGTTGTTGTTCTTTTGATTTGTGTCCTGATCTTCACAGGTGAGTTAATCCTGGTGGTCCGGACTGCTGAATTCCTGATGATTCTCGTCCTGTTCTGAGCCCCTGACGTGTTCTTCTTGTGATCTTCTGATTCTTTTCTCTTTCGGTGGCCCAGCTGCTGTTCTTCTTGTCTTTTTATTTTTTAATTCTCCGTGTGGTTTGATGTCACTGAGATGTCAATTATGTCATTTCTAACACCTACCAGCAGGTGGCGATGCTAGCAGGTCACTCTGCCATTTTGCTCTGAATGGGCAGCTCAGGTCAGAGGAGAGCTGGGAGTGGACAGCAGTGGTCAGCAGTAATGGAGGTCACTTCACAGTCCACTCAGACCACCTCTCTGCCCAGGGGACTGGACTTTGGGATGCTGAGTGTCCATTCAGAGCTCGTCCACTGGCTTTATTACAAATTAGGAGAGAAATAAGAAAACTGAGGTCACCAGCAGTGATGTCTTTAGTGGACTGAGGTCAGCTGGTTAGTGAAACTGGTCAGTATGTGACGTGTGAGTGTCAGAAGTGTCACATGTCAGTCCTGTCCACCCTGTCCATTATGTCACTGATCACACAGTCAGTCCAGTCTTTGTCACAATAGACAGACAGAGGGTCCTCATCGACTAAGTGGTCTGACATCAGGAGAGCCCACTATGAAAGACACTCGAGTGTCGCACTCTCCGATGTCCAGCAATGACCAGCGTGTGACAACAGGAATCTGTGGATGGGGTCCTGCAAATCAGTCAAAGCCCCTCCATGTGCTGAGTCCTCAGTTACAGACACAAATCCAAGGTCGTCCCTCCGCTGTCATCGGCTTTGACAAGTCTGTCTGGACCCTTAAGTGCAGGACACTGTCAGCCTCATGTTCTTCACATTCCTGTCCAGTGTCCACATGTCACTTTGAGTGACTTGTCACCAGTCAGTGTGGCAGGAAGGCAGAAGATGCTGTCAGGTATATAGCGCCTTACCTTATAAGGACAGCGGTGGTCTCAGGGTCAAAGTGCATTTCAGTGAAGATGGCGCAGTCATCGAGCCCTTGTGCTGTGTGTCCTTCTGTCTGTCTGTCTGTCCTCACTCGAATCTCTTCTTCTTCACAGGTTGTACTCTTGTGGTCTCACCTCGGCCTGCTGCTCAGCTCTCTCCTCGGTCCTCTCGTCTCCAAACTCACGGCTGACTGAACTGGTGCTGAACTTCAACAACCTGGGAGATTCAGGGGCTCATCAGCTGAGTGAAGGGCTCAGGAGTGACAACTGTAAATTAGAGAAACTGGGGTGAGTAAAGAGGGGGAGGGGTGGGGTGTGAATGTGTTATTGATGGGCGGGCTGATCACATGACAGCACATGGAGTGACCAGAGTGACAGTGACAAGTGGACCTGACTGAGGGGACAGACAGGAAAGACAACAAAGATAAGGAGAGACAGACAGAGGAAGATGAGGAGGACCTGCTCTGTCAGATGAGACCACCTACTTGAGCACCGGACCCCATCTCCTCCACTCTTCCCCAAATCCTGTCTTCATGTCCTAATCCTGACTGTCGTGACAATAATAAATCCATCCTGTGACACGGCTCTCTGCCAGCGACCCTGAAGGTCTCTCCTGTATCCCCCCATTAGGACAGTCTGGTCTTGATGTGACAATCTGAGATAACAAGTCTCAGTCCATCACTCACTTCTCTATTCTGTCCAAAGTTCTCAAGAGTGTCGTGGCCTCCCAACTCCCTAGTCATGTAACTGATAATCAGTGGAGAGTGGACACTTTAAAAATGTGTTATCCTGCTGAGATCTTCCGACATGTCACAGAGCAGGTGTCACCTCAAGGTGGCTCATCTAACATGACGGTGACTTCAGTTTACACCAATGGCTGCATGTCCAGTCCAATAAAACACTTCTGGGATGAGCTGGGACTGCAAGTGAGGAGCATAAATGTGAGGCTGAGAAGTCTGAAGGACTGTGTGACGTCAACATGGAGACAGAAATCCATAAGGAGCCATTTATGTGTCTCAGGGGGTCAATGACTTGGAGGAATTCAGGCTCTTCAGAGGCAGAGGAGGCCTACCTGGTGTGCCTAATAAAGTGGCCACTGTGTGCCCCTGCAGATCTTGAGCCTTTTGCTCTTCTCCTGCACACCCGCTTTACACTCTTTAGTCCAGCGGCCATGTCTTTGTGCACACGTCATCATCTGCACTCACACTAACTTGTCACTCTTTGTGTCTTCTGCTCATCTCTCCTTGTCATCCCTCTTGTGTCCCCCACAGCAGGTTTGTCCCCCGCATGTCCTTTTCTCTGACACCCAACCAGCTGCCCCTCAACTCACACACTTGAACCTTTGCTCCTGTCTGTGCAGATCTCATCTTCATGACGCTCATTTCAATTTCTCTTATTTTGATCTTCCTCTTTTTCTTCATTCTCCTAGTATGTCCTCACAAATTCCCAGTCCACATGGTGCAACTGCCCAGTAAGGTCACTCTGATTCTGGTCACTCTTGGTTGTGGTCACTAAGTGGCAGGGCCTCTCCCAGTAGCAGGAACTGAACACAAGCAGGATGGACAGGCCATCACAGAGGGTCCACACTCAAGGGGTCTAACTGACCACCTCAGCGGCTCAATGTCTTTAAACATCAAATAAGAAAAAGAAGAAAAATGTGAAGGAAAAATTACTGAGGGAAAAGGAGGAAACACCTGTGGACCCCCAGTTCTCCTTCCTGTCCTAAACATGTCACTTGTCACTGAGGTTTGACCTTGGCAGGCTAAGCTGGTGCAGGACGTGACGTCAGGCCAAGTCTTCAAGGCAGGCGTCCTGAGCACATGGCAGACCACTGCAGACCCTCACTGTTGTCCTCTTCACTCAGATGACTTCTTCTCATGAGGACACTAAAGATGTCCCCTCACTGACTATGACGTGTGTTGAACCCGAGTCTCTGTGGTCTGCTGTCCTCAGGTCAGACTAACAGATGTCAGTATTCTGAAGTACACACACACACACACAGAGTCCACAAAAATGTCACCTTATTTAATAAAGGACTCCACAGACCACCTGTCATCACCATCTACCCCAAAGCCACTAAGCCCTCGTGTGCTCCTCGTCACCTCGGCAGACCAGCAGCTGCTGTTGTTCCCAGTTTGACAGTCCAGTTCACTTCCTGTGGCCTCAAGTGTCCATCACAATCTCCAGCACTTTCTATTAGTTTCTGATTTCAGTTGTCCCACCTAGTGACCCTTAGTGACAAAGTGACATTTGCTCAGCCCCTCTCTGACGTCACTTTTCTGCTCCTGATGTCCATGTGCTCCTCTTTTGGTGTCCTGCACATCAGACTTGTGACGTGACCCCATTGTTGTGTATTCTACCCTCACAGCTTGAGTCTCGCCTGCTTCTTAGACAAATCGTCACTTGGTTGATGACAATGGTGTCACCCTTTATTACAACACTGGCACCTTGAACAGGGGACATGTCCTCATTTGAATGTTCAAAGTGTCTGCAGACATCGGCCTTTACCAGCGTGTCCTAATGTGACATCGAGAACACACAAATGACGGGGGTCCTAAACACGGGGACAGCTGCAGTAGGCGCCAGTACTGTTTAATGTCACACACGTCATCGTCATTGTCACAGAGTGATGTTTTTAGGATTTATTTAGTAACTTGTGTTATGTTTTATTGTTTGCCCTGAAGAAGTCATTGAGAGAATCGCGTTGGCCCTCAGACTGTGAGGTTTATGCGGTCGGACCTCGAGAAGCAGGACCCCTCAAACAGGCTGCCATGGGGGGCTTCACTTGTGTCTTTAGAACTAAAAGGATTTGCTTGTGATTTAGGACTGAGCTATGAAGAGACGATTGTTTGGTTTTCTTTTCACATTCTCTCATATTCTGTCTTTTTATTATGGGATGTGTTGTTGTTCTTTTGATATGTTTCCTGATCTTCACAGGTGAGTTAATCCTAGTGGTCCGGACTGCTGAATTCCTGATGATTCTCGTCCTTTTCTGAGCCCCTGACGCGTTCTTCTTGTGATCTTCTGATTCTTTTCTCTTTCGGTGGCCCAGCTGCTGTTCTTCTTGTCTTTTTCTTCTTTAATTCTCTGTGTGGTTTGATGTCACTGAGATGTCAATTGTGTCATTTCTAACACCTACCAGCAGGTGGCGATGCTAGCAGGTCACTCTGCCATTTTGCTCTGAATGGGCAGCTCAGGTCAGAGGAGAGCTGGGAGTGGACAGCAGTGGTCAGCAGTAATGGGGGTCACTTCACAGTCAACTCGGACCACCTCTGTGCCCAGGGGACTGGACTTTGGGATGCTGAGCGTCCATTCAGAGCTCGTCCACTGGCTTTATTACAAAGTAGGAGAGAAATAAGAAAACTGAGGTCACCAGAGGGAGGGTCCTCATCGTCTAAGTGGTCTGACATCAGGAGAGCCCACTATGACAGACACTCCATGTGCTGAGTCCTCAGTTACATACACAAATCCAAGGTGGTCCCTCCGCTGTCATCAGCTTTGACAAGTCTGTCTGGACCCTTAAGTGCAGGACACTGTCAGCCTCATGTCCTTCACATTCCTGTCCAGTGTCTACATGTCACTTTGAGTGACTTGTCACCAGTCAGTGTGGCAGGAAGGCAGAAGACACTGTCAGGTATATAGCGCCTTACCTTATAAGGACAGCGGTGGTCTCAGGGTCAAAGTGCATTTCAGTGAAGACGGCGCAGTCATTGAGCCCTTGTGCTGTGTGTCCTTCTGTCTGTCTGTCTGTCCTCACTCGTCTCTCTTCTTCTTCACAGGTTGTACTCTTGTGGTCTCACCTCGGCCTGCTGCTCAGCTCTCTCCTCGGTCCTCTCGTCTCCAAACTCACAGCTGACTGTACTGAGTCTGAGCTTCAACAACCTGGGAGATTCAGGGGCTCGTCAGCTGAGTGAGGGGCTCAGGAGTGACAACTGTAAATTAGAGACACTGAAGTGAGTAAAGAGGGGGAGGGGTGGGGGGTGTGAATGTGTTATTGATGGGTGGGCTGATCACATGACAGCACATGGAGTGACCAGAGTGACAGTGACAAGTGGAGCTGACTGAGGTGACAGACAAGAAGGACAACAAAGATAAGGAGAGACAGACTGAGGAAGATGAGGAGGAGGAGGAGTGTGAGATGGACAAGAAGAAGAAATGGACAGCAGCTGAGAGTCCAGCCAGAGTCAGGGGGACAAGGACACAGGGGGGATCAGGACAGCAGACTGTGGACAGGAGGAGAGGGGGACATGACAGTCTGGGGGCTGAGGGTCATTTGGAACAAACAAGAAAGAGCAGAGCAGCAGACAGGGGATCAGTTGACAAGAAGAAGAAACAAGATGGAGGATGAGAGACGAACAAGAGGTGAAATGAGAGAAGACATGAGAGTGAGGAGGAGAAGAAGAGAAAACGAAGAGAGACAGAGCACTAGAGATACAGACAGGAAGTGACCGCAGGGGGACAGAGGGGGCAACAGCACATCAACTGGACAGACCACCTTCTTTATGAAATGTGACGCGACCAGCAGGCCTTCAGAGGATGTTGACCAATCTGTGAGTGGACTGAGTGACTGACAGGCCGACACACATGTCATGTGACTTAGATGAGCACAGACACTGAGAGGAATTCTGGGTGACATCAGGGGGCGTGTCAGTGTGACAGTGCAGTGTGTGTGTGGTGCCCCCTGCTGTTTGTAACTCACACTTGTGTGTCCTCACAGGCTGAAGGACAACGGGATCAGTGAGAGGGAAAAGAGGAACCTGAGGTCACTACGGGAGGAGCTGAGGAGGTCTGGACGTCAGCTGACTATCTACACATGAGAAGACCAGCAGTGATGATCAGACTGAGCCTCTGTCAGTGACCGAGCCCCCCATCCACTCACCCCTAAATTCTCCTCTTTCCTCTTTTTCTTCTCCTCTCAGCTCTGCTCCTCATTTAATAAACTCTCCGTGTCCCCTCAGCCTGTGTGCTCCTCCTTTAACGTCACTTTTATTTTTAACAACTTGAGATCCTCAACTGGTGATAAAACTCAAGCAGACTCGGACCTGCAGACCCCCAAGTTTCACCACTAGAGGCAGTAAAGCAGTGGGGGGTCATCCTGTAAAAAGCCCCCCAAGTCGCCTGTCCCACCAAGGAGCAAAGAGAGGTGGACAGTCCAGCTGTGGGGTGACATGGGGCCTGAGGCTGTAGTGACACTGGGGACGAGGCTGGGACAAACCCTGGACAGGACACTTGTCCATCACAGGACACCATCAGCGCTCGTCTCCATCACCACTCAGTGTCATTTGAACCCGTGTCTGCTCCATGTCCCCCAAGTCCTGTGTGCCATCTGCTGTCCTTTGGTGACACTTTAACTCCCACGAGGCTCAGTTTTGATTTTCATTTTCTTTTTTATTCCATCGTCTCCACTTCACCGTCCCCTCCAGTCGTGTCCTCGTAGTGAGCAGCGGCCTGAACAAGTGAGCGATTAAAAGAAATAAAAGATCATGGAGAACATGGAGGAGTGTGGAGATGGGATGGACTGGCGCTGTCCAGTGGGGGGTCCTGACTTGATGTGGACAGGTGGCCACTGAGGGACCACCACCTGAACTGGACTGATGGGGCTTAGAAAACTGATGGATAAACAGAGGTGGATAAACTGAACTGGGAATTAAGAAAGAAACTGGGAAATATATATAAGAGTGGGAGTGGGATGAGGGTCTAAAGGAAACAAGTGGGGGATCCCAGCCTGAGGGTGGGCTTCTATAGGACAGCTGGGTTAGAAAAAGAGGAACAGGGACAAGAAAACAAACAGAGAGATGAACAAGGGGGGCAAGGAGGAGAGAGTTAGAAAGTGAAGGATAGTCAGTGACATGAGGGGGACGAGGACAGACGAGGAGGAGGAGGAGAGGAAGACAAGTCAAGTTGAGTCCATTTTATTTCTAGAGCTCATTTAAAAATAGCAGGGGTCCACCAAAATGCTGCACAGCTTCACCATAAATACCCCAAATACACCCAGTAGCCACAGTAAAGAAATACTGACAGACAAGTTTAGAAAGCCAAGTCAGAAAGGTGGGCTTTACGTGGGATTTAAAAGTGACCAGAGTCGGTGCTGACCTCCTAGAAAACGGTCGACTGTTCCAGAACTGAGGGGCAGCTACTGTAAACGCACGGCCCCTCTAAGGTTAAGTTGAGAACTCAACATGACCGATAAGTTCTGGTCAGAGGACCCCCATGATTGTGAAGGAGAGTGCAGGTGTAAGGGGTCAGTATGATAAGCAGGGGCACAAACATTCAGGGTCTTAAAAACCAACAAAACTCAATCCTGCAGTGAGCAGGATACCAGTGTAGAGACGCTAAAACTGGGGTGGTGGGCTTGTGTTTGGTGGGCCTGTTAGATGCCTGGCAGCAGCATTCTGGACGAGCTGAAGATGAGACAAGCGATGTCCGATTAACTCCGAGGTGTGATGAGGTACAACAGTCAAGATGAGATGAGACAAACGTGTGAATTGGTGTTTACAATCATCTACAGAAAGAAAGAAAGAAAGAAAGAAAGAAAGAAAGAAAGAAAGAAAGAAAGAAAGGGCTTGACCTCCGCTAATCACCTGAGCGAACAGACACAGGCGTTAACAACAGAGGTCATCTGTTTATCACAAATCACAGCAGGATTGTCTGTCAGGGGTTTACAGTCGGTGGTCAGGGGGCTGAGATGAACTGTAGGAGCACAAGTGAGGTCAGAAGGTCCAGAACACACAAGGTCTGTTTGTATGTCATGTAGACTAAGAGAATGAGGTGACCTCCATGGCTTAATGTCTTCTGGACATTCCAATAAAGGGTAAAGAGAACTGGTTTGGATCTATTTGGTGGAAAATACGTCAGAGTGTCGTTTGTGTAGTCGTGGAGAGAAATATTGAGTTATTTAAAAATGGATACTAAGAGGAACATGTACAGTAAAAAAAAGAATAGGCCGCAGAATAGAGAGGGGCCGAGGATGAGGACGAGAGGTGGCCCACCCTGACTAAAAGCCTCTGCCTGGGAGGTGTGACTGAGCCAAGACGGGCGATGAGGATGTCATGGTCAGCTGTGTCAGCTACTGCAGTCACAGCTAACAGCAATAGGACAGCCGGACCACCAGAGTGTCTTATTAAAAAGACAAGGAATGGGAGACAGCAGAGAGCGGCCATATTTACAGAAAATGAAGAAGAAAAGCCGACGGACAACACGACAAGGGCAGACATTTGTGCTTCTAAGGTCAGTCGTCTTGTAGGAGACATTAGTGCCATCTTGACTGGCATCATCTGTAGTGTCTGTCCTGGGTGGATAGGAGATCTTCATGGAGAAAAAGACCACCAGACCTTCACTCCGCTGAGCCTCAGTTCAGGTTTAAGCAGATCAGTGACACGTGTGTGTCAGTGTGAAGACGTAAAGATGGACGACATCCTCAGTTATTGGTGATAAAGAGCAGCAAAGTGGAGAAGATGACGAGCGGGGTGGAGAAGTGTGAAGTGAAGGGCATGGGTGACATGACATTCAGGTGTGTTTGGTGACTAACTCAGCTGGTTTGGATGTTGGAACATTTGAAACTTCTCTAGTCGACTCATCAAAGGGTTCATTCTCACAGTTTGGCTTATTTCATATTTCATTAACAGTGAGTCACATTCACAAATCACAGAAATCACAGAATGTCATGACATGTAATGAGAGCAGAGGTAGAGCCAGTAGGGGGCGATTACTCCAAGCCCCACTCTAACAGGGGTCCACAAACCTCTGTATATATACAGTATATATATAAAGTCTCATATAAATAATATAAATATGACAGAATGCTGTTTTGTTGTTGTTGCCATATAAACACTTCATGTGTTCACCAGAGTTGCCCCCCACATGCTGTCCCACTATGGCTAAGCATATGTTTGGTGCATTGAAGCCCATAAAACAGTGAGAAGGAGCTCCTGGTGCTCCAGCTTTGGTTCTGCTCACATGCTTATTTGGTCTTAGCCCACCAACAACACCAGCTGGTCAAAGCTGCGATGACAAAGTAGATGAAGAAGAGCAAAATAACGAGGTGGAGGATCATCTGATGAAGAAAGCTACAGCAGAAATAACACAGAAATCAGTGCAAATGATGAAGATGAAGAGAGACAGAGATGAATGTGCAGCAGGTGATGACAATGAGTGTCGAAAGCTTCGACAGGCATTAATATGGCATTAGGGCATTGAAGGGGGCCATTAACAAGCTTGAGTCCCCAGTTAAAAATCCCAGCATCAGCATTAATTAATAACGTACATACAGTGTTTGTTTTTAATCTCTGTTATGGTGTATAAAATCTGTACATTTCGGTTTAATTTTCCATTATATTTTGGTCAAGATAAAACAACAGATGAACTAAATTTTAAGACAAATCAAAGCAGGTTTTCTCACACCTCACTTTTAAAACAGCTGTTTCTGACATTGAAAGGAAGACATTCTATTTTACAACCTGGGAAAGGATGCTGAGCTGACACCTCAGACTATTGATTACTTTATGGATGGACATTCTAGAGTTTATGGCCTGGGAAAGGGAAACAAGCAATATCAAAGAACTTTATTATCTGGGAAAGAGTTTGAGCAAAATTCATCAATCACATTGACAGCCAGCCAATCAGGTGCATGGAACATTCATGTGCTGTGAAACCATGGCATGGAACTTTATAATAAATATGCCTTGGTTTTGGAAGAGAAGAGAAGAGGAGGAGGAAGGAGAAGAAGCAAAGAGAAGTAGGAGAAGAAGAGGAACAGACGAAGACGACATTGGTCGTCAGGAAGGCATCATGAACATCCATTGCTAAATCAAACGCCTCCCTGGGACATTCATCCTTGTCATTTCAACTTTTTTGTAAGCTTTTCCTAAAGACTATTGTCGCAATAATGAGACATAACACAGATAAAGTTTTGGGGAAGCCACCCGTGTAATAAGGTATCCTGGCTGCAAAGTCAAAAATGCAAATACAGAGCACTGATGTGCTTACTACAGAGTCCACAACAAGACTGACACACAGGGGAAACGGTTAGACTTTTAAAGGGGAAGACAGGAAGTGAGGTCGTACGGGTCTGGCTCAGGATCATCGGCCATTGGTTCAAGCCCGGAGGTGACATCACAGGGGCCGGAGCCGGTAAGGTCTTCCTCCATTGGCTCGGTCCCGGAAGTGACATCATGAGAGCCAGGTGAGATCTCCCGGGAATGGTCTACAGGCAAGGGAAAAAAAGAATCAGTGCACTCTGCCACATCCCGGCATGCCTCAGAACTTTCTTCCCTCGAGCCCTTTAGCTACCTCCCATGCGCACGTGTGTGACACTATATATATATTCAGACTTTTCTATCAGTACCTATTTTCTATTATTCTTTGTTCCAGTGGTATTATTATTATTCTTGTAATAAATACCATGCTGCTTTTAACTTTCTATGCTTTGTCTTAATGTCTAGAGTGATTGAATTAATAAGTTAGATTTCTTTGAGCACCTGGTGACAGCCAGATTTTTGCCATTATATCTGTGCTGCGAGGTTTATAAGGCTGAGAGTGAGGAGCGCCACTCAAAAGAAAGGACAGTATGAGAAGAAGGCATTCTTGGCTGATAAATGGCCTATAGTCAAGAGTGCTGAGTCTTTGTATGTTTAAATGTATTCTTGTAGACCAAAAGTAATATTTAGGTCTGAGATATCACTAAAACATCGTATGTTGTTTGTGCTGATAATAAGTAAGTCTCTTGAAGTGCTGAGTGACAGGCTGTGTGGTTTAAAGTGCAAAGGGTTAATCAGTGTGTGTGTGTCATTCATAGGGCACTGTTGTGGTTAGGGTCTGTGTGTGTGTGTTTATCTATGTGTGTGTGTGTGTGTTCATTTTAAAGTGCAACAGTAGACCAATCCGATAACAAAACCTGACGAGAACATTTACCCTTGAGAAAACAGGTTATTGGTAAGTAGAGGGAAATACTACGATAATACAATCCC
>NC_041397.2:322412611-322442611 GCF_900747795.2 Erpetoichthys calabaricus
TTAACACATTTCTATATGTATTGTAAGCATACAATACAACTGATAATATGTTGCGCTTATTTATCTGGTGTACTGATATTTTTGTGCGTTTAACGGCTGAAATCTAACGTGGTTTGTGCCCTTCAGAATGAAAAGAGTTTGCATTTACCTTTTTAATAAAAGGCGAGCTTTTAAGACTGAGAAATCACCCCGTAAATGCACACGTTTAATTGCACATGTGTTAATATGTATGCTTACACAGTATTAAAAGACACTCAACAAGTACACAGTATTAAAAGACAGTCAACAATTAACGTCATTTACCTTTGTTCCCGCGTTTGACTTGTGCTGTAAATCTCTTCCTCGTTTTCAGTTCACGTGATTACGTAGGAGGCGTAATACGTGATGACGCGATACGTGACTCCGCTTCCTCCATTAGAGTATATGGACAAAAAACAGGTTCCAGTTATGACCATTACACGTAGAATTGCGAAATGAAACCTGCCTAACTTTTGTAAGTAAGCTGTAAGGAATGAGCCTGCCAAATTTCAGCCTTCTACCTACACGGGAAGTTGGAGAATTAGTGATGAATGAGTCAGTCAAACAGGTTCCAGTTATGACCATTACGCGTAGAATTTCAAAATAAAAACTGCCTAACTTTTGTAAGTAAGCTGTAAGGAATGAGCCTGCCAAATTTCAGACTTCTACCTACACGGGAAGTTGGAGAATTAGTGATGAGTGAGTCAGTCAAACAGGTTTCAGTTATGACCATTACGCGTAGAATTTCGAAATAAAACCTGCCTAACTTTTGTAAGTAAGCTGTAAGGAATGAGCCTGCCAAATTTCAGACTTCTACCTACACGGGAAGTTGGAGAATTAGTGATGAGTGAGTCAGTCAAACAGGTTCCAGTTATGACCATTACGCGTAGAATTTCGAAATAAAACCTGCCTAACTTTTGTAAGTAAGCTGTAAGGAATGAGCCTGCCAAATTTCAGACTTCTACCTACACGGGAAGTTGGAGAATTAGTGATGAGTGAGTGAGTGAGTGAGTGAGTGAGTGAGTGAGTGAGTGAGTGAGTGAGTCAGTCAGTCAGTCAGTCAGTGAGTCAGTGAGGGCTTTGCCTTTTATTAGTATAGATACCTATATCTCTGTTTTTTGTCTGTGTGTCTTTGACATCATGGACAATAAGGCGCATACTATTTCAGTGTGAGCAGGAACACTCAATAAAACTGAATAAAAAAAATTTCAAGTGACGGTGAGATACAAAGAAGGCAGATTCACCAGCATTTGTGTGTCAGCTTTTATCCCTACATATCAGAGAATTTCCAGTTCTATTGTCTCAAAACAGCACTCACATCTACAGTTACTCCCAGTATCAAATAAAAACTAACAACGTCAGATCTGGGTTGGTGGTGGGGGCCCCCCACCCCACTATCATGATCATGACTGAGAGAACAAAAGTGAAAAAAAAAGCCAACTTTTACCATACATTTACACCGGCCGTTACAAATGCAAATCAAATGTATGTTTTTATTGTATAATATTAACAATAAGAGCAGCTCACTACTCAGAACAGTAACTGGTGGACCAAGGAATTGAACCAGCGACCTCTTGATTATGAGTCAGCAACTCTTACAGCTGCATTACCCAAGCAGTAATGTCATTGACTTACATTAAGGGAACTTCTTTTTCTTCGTTTATAGTTTTGAATAAAAGTGCACTTGTTCTGTTATATTTGTACCTTTTGTAAAAATGTTTATTTGATATTTGGACTTCACACTTCACACATTATACACTTCATGTCTAGATTTTGTCAATTATGACTAAAACATATAAAACGTTTCTGTTTTAGCGATGTGTTTATATAGATTGTTGTAGACACCGAACACACATGATATACATGATAGGTTAGGTTGATGGAGACGGAGTAATCTTTTTCTCTCTCTCTCTCTCTCTCTCACCCAGGTGGAAGCACGAGCGTAGCAGCGAGCGGAAGCACAGAGCAGCAGCGTCTCCCACAGGCACGTAGCCTTTCGCAAACACCCAAGCAAGATCATCTGAAGTAAAGCCGGCAGCTGACCAGTACAAATAACCGGCAGTGAGAAACTAAAGTCGATTGCTCAGCGGGTGGTGGAAATTTAAAGCCGACGGTCTCTGAAGCAGAATGCACTTAAGTAACTACAGAAAACGGAACAAGTTGACATCAACACTAAACGTAAGTTCTATCTGCTCTCTGCCCGTTGAGGGCATGTTTATATGTTGTGTGGCCTGCAGCATGTACAGTTCAGGTTTTCCGGCCGATATTGTAGGCAGCTTCACCTGCCAAAAGTGTTTAGTTAATTTAGAGTTGGTCGGGAAAATACGCGAATTGGAGGACCGCCTTAGGAATCTGATAGCGATTAGGCAAACCGAAAATTGGATCATCTCGGTTTGTTTAGAAAATTCGGCTACTTCTGATTCGGCTTCAGTCTCTCCTGGTCCCACTGTAGTCAGTGCGCGGCCGAAGTCAGCAGCACCAATTCAGCCACAGGGCGAGTGGGTAACAGTAAGACGGGGGTCTAAGAATCCAAAATGTAGTCCCCCAGCACCCAGGTCACCAATTCGGACCCAGAACAGATTTTCAGCACTCCGCAGCGCACCTGTGGAAACTGAGAATAAGAAAGTGCTCATAATTGGCGATTCCATAGTGCGGAATGTTAGAATTCCAAACTGTGTTAAACCAGCAGTTAATGTTAAGTGCCTCGCAGGGGCCAAGATTTCTGGCATAGAGGCCACATTGGACCGTGTCACTGACGATGAAGTATCTACCTTATTGCTGCATGTCGGCACTAATGATATTTATTCACAGCAATCTGAGGTATTAAAGAGGAACTTCATCTCTCTATGCACCAAAGCTAAAACAAAATGTCGGAATTTAGTTGTATCTGGCCCCTTACCAAGATTATATAGAGGGGATGTGATTTATAGCAGATTGCATTCCCTTCACTGCTGGCTAGAAACCTGGTGTGCAAACAAAAGTATAGCGTTTGTGAACAATTGGGATGATTTTTGGGAAAGGCCTGGATTTTTCAGAAGAGATGGTCTTTTTCCTAACTGGAGGGGATCTTATGTATTATCCCAAAATATGGCAGTAAAACTGCCTGGCTGACTGATTAGAGCACCATCCAGGCCGCAGTCATGTGATCTTAAATCACGGGCTGTTGTTTATCCCACCTGTTACTTTCCTGAAGCTGTTACCCATAATCCTTGTCATGGGGTATCCAGTAAATTTAGTCTTGATACAAACCTTAAATTAACTGATAACCAAAAAATAAGGTGTATAATTAGACCAAGGGATAAAACCAGACCCTCCACCAGGGGCATCTGTAATAGAAATTTACTACAAATTAAAACAAAAAATATATCAGCAATTCAGAAAGAAGCATACAGTTTTAAATGCTGCTTATTGAACATTCGCTCTCTTGGCACTAAAGCTGTTTTAGTAAATGATATTATATTAAGTACAAAATCTGATCTGTGTCTTCTCACTGAAACCTGGCTTAGTAAATGTGACACTGTACCCCTAGCTGAGGCGTCACCAGATGGCTACTTGTTCCTACATAAGTCTAGAGATTCTGGTCGAGGAGGAGGCCTTGGAATAATTCATTGTAACAAAATGCAAATCACTTCTAAAAATTTAGGCAACTTTATATCCTTTGAGGCATTCATTTTAAATATTAAAACAGATTCCAACTCAATTATAGCGCTAGTCTACAGACCACCAGGGCCGTATTCATTGTTCATGTCTGAATTTAGCAACCTTTTATCTGACTTGGCTATAAATTATGATCACGTAGTACTGATGGGGGATTTTAATGTACACATTGATGTGGAAACTGACACTTTTAGCAAATGTTTTACTTATTTGTTAAATTCAGTAGGATTTTGTCAGATTGTCAAAGGTCCAACTCATAATCAGAACCAAACATTAGATTTAATTATAATTTACAAAGTTGAAATTCAAAATTTAATTATTACTCCATTAAATGAAGTTATTTCCAATCATTACTTAATTACATTTGATTTAGTCCTGCCCGTGTCAACACACTCACAGATTAAAACAAAGACAGTGCGACATCTAGATTGTAACTCTGCTTCAAAATTTATAGATACTTTGAGTAAGTCGAGTGTAATTGTGGAAAACCATTTAGATCAGTTAACATCAAATGTAAACACGGAAAACCATTTAGATCAGCTAACATCACATTATAATGTGACCTTGAGAGATGCTCTGGACACAGTGGCTCCCCTTAAAACAAAAGTGATCAAAGCACATAGAAACTCTCCCTGGTTTAATGAAAACACTCGAGATCTTAAATTAGAGTGTCGAAAACTGGAGCGCAGATGGAGAACAACAAAGCTACATGTCTTTCAAATTGCATGGACAGAGAGTGTTAATAAATATAAAAAAGCCCTCTTTAAAGCTCGGTCAGAATATTATTCTACATTAATAGATAGCAATAATAAAAATCCTCGGACACTGTTTAGAACAGTGGCTAAATTAACAAATGGGAATTCAGAGCAACAGTGCAAAATACCAACAGACATTAGCAGTACAGACTTTATGAACTTCTTCAATGAGAAAATTAAAAATATAAGATCCCAGATCTCTGCATCACAGTACAAACCAAATAATAGCTTAGCAGACCCTGTCTCACGTTGCACTCAGCACTTTAGTAATTTTAATCCTGTAACTGAGCAGGAAGTCTTAACTTTAATTTCTAAAATGAAGCTCACTACTTGTTCCCTAGATCCAGTGCCAACAAAACTAGTAAAAAGTGCAATGGATGTTCTTGCAGCGCCTATTCTAAACATTATCAAGAGTTCATTATTGCATGGCACAGTACCTGATACACTAAAAGTGTCAGTCATTAAACCATTACTTAAAAAGTCAGACCTTGACCCACATATACTAAATAATTATAGGCCTATTTCAAATTTACCGTTTCTCTCTAAAATACTAGAAAAAGTAGTCACCAGTCAGCTTCAGACACACCTTACGCATTGCAATTTATTTGAGAAATTCCAGTCTGGTTTCCGCACTGGTCATAGTACAGAAACGGCACTAACACGGGTTGTAAACGACATTCTGATATCCTCTGATGAAGGAAACTCCACTGTAATTATGTTGTTGGACTTAAGTGCAGCATTTGACACCATCGACCATTCTGTTTTACTACACAGGCTAGAAAAAGATGTTGGGCTTACAGGCACCGTGCTCGCTTGGTTTAGTTCTTACTTATCAAATCGATTCCAATATGTACAGAAATGTGCTGACAGTACTCCATCATTATACACAGAAGTTCAATATGGTGTCCTGCAGGGCTCAGTACTGGGACCTTTACTGTTTTCACTTTACATGCTTCCACTGGGATCTATCATTAGGAAACATAATGTTAATTTTCACTCATATGCAGATGACACCCAGTTATACCTTTCATTTAAATCAGATGAAGTTTCTCCGATGTTGTCTTTAATTAGTTGTGTTAGCAAATTAAAGGAGTGGATGAATGAGAACTACTTGTCTTTAAATACAGATAAAACAGAGATGTTAATTGTTGGAGGGAATGATGCTGATCACAATAATATTTTGTCATCATTTAACTCAATGGGAATCCCAGTTAATACAAAATGCGGCTGCAAGAATTATTACAGGAACAAGAAAATACGAACACATAACTCCAGTTCTTAAATCCTTACACTGGCTCCCGGTTAAGTTTAGGGCAGTTTTCAAAATCCTTCTTTTAACATATAAAGCATTAAATGGCCGAGGTCCGGCTTACTTGTCTGAACTTATCATGACTTACAAACCAGAGCGCACATTAAGATCTCAAGATGCTGGTCTGCTTATGGTTCCAAGGATTAATAAAATAACAATGGGAGGTCGAGCGTTTAGTTACAGGGCCCCTAAACTGTGGACTGGTCTGCCTGCTACTATAAGAGATGCCCCTTCGGTCTCAGCTTTTAAATCCCGGCTGAAGACTCACTACTTCAGTTTAGCATATCCTGACTAGAGCTGCTGATTAACTGTACATACTGAATCTCTGTTGTTAGTCATTAGCACTAAAACATAAGTAACATGATAGTTAGAATTGGATACTAACCCTCACCTATTCTGTTTCTCTTCTCGGTACTCAAATGTGGCACTCGGTGTCACGGCCCACCTGCTAAGTTGTTTTGCCTGCCTAAGGTAAAGTCATCCCTGATGGAGGATCGCAGGAATCGTGAGAAAGAGGGGTCCTTTCATCGGATTGGCTGGCCCAGCGCTGTTTCAGCCATGGAATGGCCAAATGGGGGAGGCAGCTTAATGGATGAGGTCTCCAGGAGTCTAAAATTATCCAAATATTATTATGTGATATCATCTACTGTTAAATTCTGCTCCGTACTTCTAAAAAAATTTTATTTTTTATTTTTTATTGAGGATTTGTTCTGTTCTGTTTATTGTATTGTATTGTATTGACCCCCTTCTTTTTGACACCCACTGCACGCCCAACCTACCTGGAAAGGGGTCTCTCTTTGAACTGCCTTTCCCAAGGTTTCTTCCATTTTCCCTACTAGGTTTTTTGGGAGTTTTTCCTTGTCTTCTTAGAGAGTCAAGGCTGGGGGGCTGTCAAGAGGCAGGGCCTGTTAAATGCCATTGCGGCACTTCCTGTGTGATTTTGGACTATACAAAAATAAACTGTAGTGTATTGTATTGTATACAAGTATTCCAAATAACGATATATTATTTACCCTCTACAACTCCAGGCACTTCACTCCAAGATAAACACTGAGCAGGCTGTTTGTGCTTATCGACACATTTACAACACAAAAGAGGTGGAAAGGGATTTAAGGTGTGCTGGGTTTACGAGTTTATTTGTAGGCTTTAGTAAGTCTAGTGTTAAGAGACTGGTAAGACCACCAATGATGTATGGAGCTGAGATGTGGGCAGCAAAGGGAGCTCAGGAGAAAATAAGAACGTTGAGATGGATATGTGGAGTTTCTAAAAAGGACAGAATAAGAAATGAGACAATCAAAGGTACAACAAAAGTGGGAGAGAAATTAAGAAAATACAAGAAAGTGGGTTGGAGTGGTATGGAGATGTGACAGGGAGAGACAATGAAGAAGTGTGCAAAAGAGTGATGGGAATGGAAGTTCAGGGAAAGAGAAAGTGAGGGAGGCCAAAGCAGAGGTGGATGGATAAAGAATGGCGGAGTGGTGGCTCTGAGGCTAGGGATCTGCACTGACAATCGGAAGGTTGCCGGTTCGAATCCCGTAAATGCCAAAAGGGACTCTGCTCTGTTGGGCCCTTCAGCAAGGTCCTTAACCTGCAATTGCTGAGCACTTTGAGTAGTGAGAAAAGCGCTATATAAATGCAAAGAAAGAATTATTAAAGAAAAAGAAACAGGCTTATTCAGGTGGCACAATATTATAAAGCACTGAAGTTGATCTGACTTTGATTTTATTTACATTTTTGCTGCTATGAAATGAACAAATCTTCATGTGAATGCTGAGCCGGCTTAATCAGTTTAATATGATCTTTAGGCAAAGCAAATGGCATCAAAAAGTATAAGAGAGAGAGAGAGGTTAGGAGCACACGCTGATACAGCGTATTGCCACAAAATGACAAACCAACTCAGGATCCCAGATTAGGATCCGAGTGCAGCCATGCAATGGATGACACCTCAGCACCACACTAGTTTAAATGGAGTGGAACCAGAGTGAGGTTTTTTTTATGGTGGCTGGAGTGCCAATTCTGCCACCAACCCCCAAATTTTCCCTGTAGGTTGGAGGGCCTACTTACAGGGCTGGATGCAGATTAACGTCATACCCAGGACGGAGCAATTGCAGGTTAAGGGCCTTGTATAATATTTCACCTCACATTTCAAAGCAATTTCTTATATGATTGTGAGACATTTCACTTACTCTTTGTTAAAAGCACTATATATATAAAAAAAAAAAAAAACATTAGCAGAAATGGCTGATAGATACATGTTAAAGCACAGGCCTTCTTCATGCGTTCCACCTCACAGTTTCCTCCTATTGTTACTCTGGTCCTTCTAATGGACTTTAACAATGGACACAGCGTGATGAAATGCTGTACCTGATGGAGTCCACGCCATGAAGTCCCACTGGCTGATCTTCTCCAGACTCTTTTTCAGACATGACAGCTCCTTTCTCAGGTCCTCAGAAGAGAAATCAGCAGTGGCAGTGAAGCTGAGCGAGTCTCCATTAGCAGGAAGGACACAGCGAGATGAGAAAGTCTGTATCAGGATAGAAGAGGAGATGAGATTTCAGAGAGGACAAACAAAAAGAAAACATCTCTAAGAAGAAGCTCTACAATTAAGGACCAGTGTGATGTACAGTCAACCTGGGTTTAAATGGGGTGGGGGTCACCTTTATGTTATTTATTTATTATTTATAGAGAGAAGCACACGATATTATCCTCCATTAGTTTTTAATGATCTTTTAATGCTCAAGAGGTAAGTCATCAGACCATACATAAAGCAATTGGGGGTGCAGCAGTAAGGTGGGTGCAGAATTGACTTAAGCACTGAAAACCAGGCATTTAGGTGTAAGGAGCTCAACAACAATTAAAGTCTAAACTGATGATGGCAGCGTCTGCGCTAGAACTGCTACTTTTTTATATTTCTCAGATGAAGTAAATAAAATGTAAAGACGTAACACACGTATGAAGAAGGCTATTCAGTATAATTATACACTGGAAGGTCTGTAGGTAGAAAGTGTTACTAATGAGAGAGACTGGGGAGTTCTTGTGGGCTGATCACCATTCTCAATCAGGAAAAGTGGAGAGGACTACTGAAAAGTTGCTTGATATAGTGCCCATGATGAATGTGGACACCTGCACTTCACACCCTTATGTGTTTGTTGAATATCTCACTCCATACCCATGGGCATAAACATGGAGTTTACTGCTATGATAACTTCAACTCATCTTTCCACTGGATTTAACAACATGCTTGCAGGTTTTTATTTTAATTAATCCACAACAGCATTTGAGAAGTTGGGCCCTGATGCTAGCTGATAATGCCAGGCTTGCAGTTCGCATTCTATGGAAGATAAAAAAATTTATGTATTAGCAGTATTAGCATAAGTGGACATAAAAGTAATTAACAGCTTCTAAAGCATTAGATTTAGCTTAATTTAGACATGACAAGCTAATTAGATATGTTAAGCAAATAGTTAAATAAAGACATTAGTTATATTGCATTTTCTAGTTAAAGCTTGAAGGAAAATTACCAATATTGGGAAAGAAAGGATAGAAAAGGAAGAGAATGACGTGTAGAAAAGAAACTACCCGAGGACAAAAAAGAAAGAAGAATTAGAAGAACACCTGTTGAGTGAAACCAATAACAAAATGTAGAAAAAATGGTCAGGATTGATACGTGAGAAACCAGCTGGAATAGTGAGATCAGCAGAAAATAGCAAAGGCATTGTGACAACGAGGTCAAGATGATGTAATGTATGGAAAATAAAAATTAGTATATTCATGTACTAGTATAAATAAATATAGAAAAATATATAAGCATTTAATGCAAGTCAGGCATGCCACACAAAGAATTAAAAGTACATGCCATATTTCTTTTTAATTAAAGCTTAGCTTTAAGCTACCAAGTATAAACGAACTTGCAAGCCAAGGAAAGGGAAGTGATAAGAGAGAAGCCCAAAAATGGAAGAAAGAACTTCTGCCCAGCCGAGGACCAATCAAAATAAGCAAAAACAGAAACTAAAGATAGACAATAGACAGTAAAATACCGGAAGCCAGTTGTAGGGGAAGTCAGGAGATAATAATGGTTCCCATGAGAACGCGAGGTATCAGCCGGACAGGTGCAGAGGGGAGTCAGAGAAAAACAGCGAATGAGCTAATTTGAGCGAGGTCGGAGTGATAAGAATTTACTATATAAGTTTTGAGTTCTGAACTGTTCAGGGCTCAGCTCAATTTGGCCGTATTGGGTTGAGTCCATGTTATTATTATTGTTATTTTATTGCAATAAAACTATAGACTCTGTTTCCCTATCCTGAGTCTCCTAATAGCCTTCATTTCAGGTAAAAAACCTTGTGGTGACAATTTTTCGCCACAACAATTCCAGTTCATCCCAAAGGTGTTTGTTGGAGTTGAGGTTAGGGCTCAGTGCAGGCCAGCCAAATTTTCCCACAACATTTCCCTTGGACTTTGCTTCAACATGGGGAAACAGCAGAAGGCCTTTACTAGATTGTGACCAGGTACTATTCTCCTGGCATCTGCCAAGCACAGATTTACCCAGCAAACTGCCAGATAGATGCATTTACACTACTTCAGAGTCTATAGCCATTTGCTTTGCATTATTCCAGCTGACAATTGGTACTGCACTTGGCTTCATGAAGACCGCAACCAACATTACTTTTGCTAACATCAATTACATGGGTAGTTTGGAATTCCGTAGTGACTGTTGCAACCAAAGACAACTGGTTTTCATGTTCTTCGTGTCTTGTGCAGCCAGACACTTTTTAGCTGAGATGTTGTTTTAGATGATTCCACTTCACATTAACTTACAGTTGACAACGGCAGAAATGTTACAAACTTTCTCTTTAATTCGTGATTCAGGCCTTTAACATTCCAGCTCACAAAGTTAACTGTCCCATCATGGAGACACTGATTCTGAGTTTTTACTGTCATTTTATAGTCTTAACTGGTAGTAAGGCAGTTTTAATCTTAATTTCAAAATTCCCCATGAGTTATTGCATTTTAGCCTATTGTTGCATTGATATTTATAGTTATAAGGATTAGAAGAATGGATTAGATATATCTCCTTCTCTCCCCCCTTTATCCCCCCACCCCCCCATTTTGCCTCCCCAAAGAGAAAGAAAGTATGCTCTCACCTAACAGGCTTAAATGCTAAAATAGTATTTTTACAGGAGACCCACTAATTAAACAAGGATCAGTTCAGACTACAAAAAGACTGGACTGGCCAAATGTTCCATTCTAGCTTTATAAAGAAAACTAGAGGGGTGGGAATTCTCATACATAGAACAGTTCCATTTGTAGCATCAGATGTAGTATCAGACCCTGAAGGGAGATATGTGATGGTCATGGGCAACTTATTTAACTGTAAAATGATTTTGATAAATGTTTATGCACCCAATGTTGATGATAAGGAATTCATGCAAAATCTATTTGCATCCATTCCCAATGTGAACACTCATAAAATTATAATGGCTGGGGACTTTAATTGTGTTTTAAATCCACTCTTAGATAGGACTCCTGTGACAGGGGGGACGACATCTAACACTGCAAAGACAATTACACAGTTTTTAACTGACCACAACTTATCAGACCCCTGGAGGTTTCTTAACCCAAACTCAAGATCATATTCGTTCTACTCACCAGTGCATTATAGCAACTCAAGAATTGATTATTTTTTTATAGATAATAATTTCCTGCCTACGATTAAATCGTGCAAATACGACACAATTGTTATCTCCGACCATGCCCCTCTAGTCTTGGAGCTAAAATCATTAAGCCCCTCACAGTCACCTCGTAGATGGCGAGATATTACTATCATTAGGCGCAGAAAAAGCATTTGATATGATTGAATGGAACTACCTTTTCACTGCATTGGAGACATTTGGATTTGGCCCGAATATTTGTGCATGGATCAAACTACTGTATACCAATCCAGAAGCTTCAGTTTGTATTAATAACATTTGCTCAGACTACTTTAAGCTAGAACGTGGTACCAGACAAGAATGTCCCTTGTCACCACTGCTGTTTGCAATCGCCATTGAACCACTGGCGGTTCACTGTCGAAATTCCTATCAGATAAAGGGGATTGTCAGAGAAGGACTGGAACAGAAAATTTCTCTATATGCAAATGATATGGTGTTATATATATCAGACCCAGAAAACACTGTCCCTGCAGTTTTAACAGCACTCACAGAATTTCAAAAGATATCTGGTCTTAGAATTAATCTGAATAAAAGTATACTCTTTCCAGTGAATTCACAAGAATATAATATTAGATTAGACACCCTACCTTTTACCATAGCAGATCAGTTTAAATACCTAGGGGTAAATATCACAAGTAAACATAAAGCTCTTTATCAACAAAACTTTGCCATCTGTATGGAAAAAATTAAGCAAGACTTGCATAGATGGTCAACCCTTCATCTCACTCTAGCCGGAAGAATTAACGTTAAGATGAATATCCTTCCTAAGCTTCTTTTTTTATTTCAAAACATTCCAATATATATCAATAAATAATTTTTTAAGCAATTAGATTCAACAATAACCTCATTCATTTCGAACTCAAAACACCTACGTATCTGAAAAGCGACCCTACAAAGACCTCAGGCAGAAGGTGGTATGGCTTTACCTAATTTTCAGTTTTATTACTGGGCAGCAAACATACAAGCCATAAAAACCTGGACACAAATAAATGAACATACACAGGCTTGGTCCGCAATAGAAGTAAAATCCTGTAGTACTTCTTTATACTCCCTGCTCTGTGCTCCAATAAATGTAAGTTATCGCAAATATACTAATAACCCAATTGTGCTTTACTCACATAGAATATGGAACCAACTTAGAAAGCATTTTAAGAGAACCAAGAGAACCACCTCTTTCAACCCTCGCAAACATATCCAGTTTTTAATATCTGGAAAAGTTTTGGGATTAAAATGCTCAGAGATCTTTATATAGACAGCATATTTGCATATTTTGAACAATTACGTTCCAAATTCAACCTCCCAGCTACACATTTCTTTTACTATCTTCAAATTAGAAATTTTGTTAAACAGAAATTGCCCGATTTTCCTCAGCTCGTACCCTCCACCACGCTGGAAAAAATACTGCTCAGTTTCGAGGAATTAAACACCATTTCTGCATTATATAAAATCTTATTAGAGTCCCTACCTTTCAAAGACCCAAGAGGACATTGGGAAGAAGATCACTTAATCAATATATCAGAAAAGGAGTGGAAGGTAGCAAAGAAGAGAATTCACTCGAGCTCTATATGCGCAAAGCATAGAATTATTCAACTAAAAATTATATATATCGAGCTCATATGTCTCGCTTAAAACTGTCCAAAATGTTTCCAGGGCAAGATCCAACCTGCGAACGCTGCAACCAAGCTCCTGCCTCACTGGGTCACATGTTCTGGGCCTGCACCAAACTAACATTATTTTGGACCAAAATTTTTAAGTGCCTCTCAGACAGCCTTGGGGTCACAATCCCTCCTAACCCACTAACAGCTGTGTTTGGTGTTCTTCCAGACGGACTTGAAGTGGAGAAGGACAAGCAAACGGTGATTGCATTCACTACACTTTTGGCACACAGACTTATTCTGTTAAATTGGAAGAATCCTAACTCTCCTCTGATAAGTCAGTGGGAAACCGATGTTTTATATTATTTGAAATTGGAAAAAATCAAATTCTCAGTTAGAGGATCTGTACAGAATTTTTTTAAAACCTGGCAGGATCTAATCAATATTATTTTAGAATAAGAAAAATAACTATTACCGCATTTAATTCCCTTCTCCATTTTTTATTTACCTATATATATTTCTTCCTTTCTTTTGTTTATTGTTGCCTTATTAAAAAGCCCTAAGCAATTCTCCTTTGACTAAGCTCTCCTTCTCAGGGGTGGGATTTGATTTGTCTTCAATATATTTTTTTTTGTTATAAATTGATCTATTTGTATGGAATGATTACAATAAAATTAATAAATAAAATTAAAAAAAAAAAAGAAATGTTACAAACTGACTTGTTGAAAATGTGGATTTCTCTGACAGTTCCATGTTGAATGTCACCAGATCTTACACCATGTTCTAATGCCAGTGTTATGGCAATTTCAGGGCTGTGTGGGCCTGACAGTTATAGGTGTGGCTGAAATAGCCAAACAAACCACTTTGAAGGGCAGTCCATATATCTTTGACCACTAGTACATCAATAAAGGTTTTAAGTGCAAATCTAAAATATCGTGTAAGTTTGATCTCCAAATTCAATAAATGACATAATACCAGGGGATAAAATTGAGAGGGGATCGATGACACTGGAATCTAAGGTTTATGTTATGAGGAAATGTTGAAGGATTTGAATCTCATCAGTTTAAGGACAGATACATTGAAGAGGTGACATGACAGAAAATTTTAATGATATGAAGGAAACTGGCATTGTCATTTATTAGATGCCACCTTTTAAAATGGAGATGGTTAAACAAAAAATTCATTCAAATGTAGTTCTCCACACAGAGCTGTAGATACCTGGAATAAGTTACCCTGTGGTGCAGATGGAAACAGCAACTTAAAAACCTTTGAAGATATTATAAATGTTAGGCGTGTTAATCTGAATGACCTGTTCTTGACATGTAAAAACTAACCAGATCTTTTGAATTTCCCCTAAATGTTCTCAGGTCCTATAGACCCCAGTCTGGCCACATTCCCAGTGAACCATCACTCTCACCTTCAGGAAGTGGACGTGGTCCTTGGTCTTTGAAAGCTCCTTCAGCTCAGCATCTCTTCTCTTCAGTTCCTTGATCTCCTTCTCCAGTTGCTCCATGGCTCCATTGGCCTTCTCCATTTCTCTCTTCTCTTGTTCTCTGATCCTCTCAATCAACTTCCGCTGGGTTTCTTCAATGCAGTGAATCAGATCAGTGAAGGTCTTCTCATGTTCTGCCACTTGTTTATCCACAGAGATCTGTTTGAATGAAGAAAAGCAGTGAATTGAGTTGCCTAATAAAAGTTACCAGTCACAGGACATTTTGGTTGGTATTCAGTTGTTTTAATAAACAGTTTGGATGGGCTGGCATCACAGCTAGAGCCAGTGATAATTATTTACCGGAAACTGGAGTAATGGAAGAGCAGTGAGAGATTCTTGTTCCTTCAATATGCTGGGTGGCAGCATCTCAGTGCCAGTGCCTATTGGGGTATGCATTCTGAACAGACTGTCATTTTGGGTCCATTGGAGCCTCTGCCATCTGAACACCAGAGGCGGAAGCAAGAGCGTAGCAGCGAGCGGAAGCACCGAGCAGAAGCACCGAGCAGCGGCGTCTCCCACAGGCACGTAACCCTTCGCAAACACCCGAGCAAGTTCATCGGAAGTAAAGCCGGCAGCTGACCAGAAGAAATAACCGGCAGTGAGAAACTTGAAGCCGACGGTCTCTGAAGCAGAAAGCACTTAAGTAAACTACAGAAAACGGAGAAGATGACATCAATACTAAACGTAAGTTCCATCTGCGCTCTGCCCGTTGAGGGCACATTTATATGTTGTGTGTCCTGCAGCATGTACAGTTCAGGTTTTTCGGCCGACATTGTAGACAGCTTCACCTGCCAAAAGTGTTTAGTTAATTTAGAGTTGGTCGGGAAAATACGCGAATTGGAGGACCGCGTTAGGAATCTGATAGCGATTAGGCAAACCGAAAATTGGATCGACTCGGTTTGTTTAGACAATTCGGCTACTTCTGATTCGGCTTCAGTCTCTCCTGGCCCCACTGTAGTCAGTGCACGGCCAAAGTCAGCAGCACCAATTCAGCCACAGGGCGAGTGGGTAACAGTAAGACGGGGGTCTAAGAATCCAAAATGTAGTCCCCCGGCACCCAGGTCACCAATTCGGACCCAGAACAGATTCTCAGCACTCCGCAGCGCGCCTGTGGAAACTGAGAATAAGAAAGTGCTCATAATTGGCGATTCCATAGTGCGTAATGTTAGAATTCCAAACTGTGTTAAA
Source organism: Erpetoichthys calabaricus (assembly GCF_900747795.2). Taxonomy (NCBI): domain Eukaryota; kingdom Metazoa; phylum Chordata; class Cladistia; order Polypteriformes; family Polypteridae; genus Erpetoichthys; species Erpetoichthys calabaricus. Next base: position 322,428,334 of record NC_041397.2, read on the forward strand.
CCAGCAGTTCATGTTAAGTGCCTCGCAGGGGCCAAGATTTCTGGCATAGAGGCCGCATTGGACCGTGTCGCCGACGATGAAGTATCTACCTTATTGCTGCATGTCGGCACTAATGATATTTATTCACAGCAATCTGAGGTATTAAAGAGGAACTTCATCTCTCTTTGCATCACAGCTAAAAGAAAATGTCAGAATTTAGTTGTATCTGGCCCCTTACCAAGATTATATAGAGGGGATGTGATTTATAGCAGATTGCATTCCCTTCACTGCTGGCTAGAAACCTGGTGTGCAAACAAAAGCATAGCGTTTGTGAACAATTGGGATGATTTTTGGGAAAGGCCTGGATTTTTCAGAAGAGATGGTCTTCATCCTAACTGGAGGGGATCTTATGTATTATCCCAAAATATGGCCGCAAAACTGCCTGGTTGACTGATTAGAGCACCATCCAGGCCGCAGTCATGTGATCTTAAATCACAGGCTGTTGTTTATCCCACCTGTTACTTTCCTGAAGCTGTTACCCATAATCCTTGTCTTGGGGCATCCAGTAAATTTAGTCTTGATACAAACCTTAAATTAATTGATAACCAAAAAATAAGGTGTATAATTAGACCAAGGGATAAAACCAGACCCTCCACCAGGGGCATCTGTAATAGAAATTTACTACAAATTAAAACAAAAAGTATATCAGCAATTCAGAAAGAAGCATACAGTTTTAAATGCTGCTTATTGAACATTCGCTCTCTTGGCACTAAAGCTGTTTTGGTAAATGATATTATATTAAGTACAAAATCTGATCTGTGTCTTCTCACCGAAACCTGGCTTAGTAAATGTGACACTGTACCCCTAGCTGAGGCGTCACCAGATGGATACTCGTTCCTTCATAAGTCTAGAGATTCAGGTCGAGGAGGAGGCCTTGGAATAATTCATTGTAACAAAATGCAAATCACTTCTCAAAATTTAGGCAACTTTACATCCTTTGAAGCATTCATTTTAAATATTAAAACAGATTCCAACGCAATTATAGTGCTAGTCTATAGACCACCAGGGCCGTATTCATTGTTCATGTCTGAATTTAGCAACCTTTTATCTGACTTGGCTATAAATTATGATCACGTAGTACTGATGGGAGATTTTAATGTACACATTGATGTGGAAACTGACACTTTTAGCAAATGTTTTACTTATTTGTTAAATTCAGTAGGATTTTGTCAGAATGTCAAAGGTCCAACTCATAATCATAACCACACATTAGATTTAATTATAACTTACAAAGTTGAAATTCAAAATTTAATTATTAATCCATTAAATGAAGTTATTTCTGATCACTACTTAATTACATTTGATTTGGTCCTGCCCTTGCCAACACACTCCCAGATTAAAACAAAGACAGTGCGACACCTAGATTGTAATTCTGCTTCAAAATTTATAGATACTTTGAGTAAGTCGAGTGTAATTGTGGAAAACCATTTAGATCGGTTAACATCAAATGTAAACACGGAAAACAATTGAGATGAGCTAACATCACATTATAATGTGACCTTGAGAGATGCTCTGGACACAGTGGCTCCCCTTAAAACAAAAGTGATCAAAGCACATAGAAACTCTCTCTGGTTTAATGAAAACACTCGAGCTCTTAAATTAGAGTGTCAAAAACTGGAACGCAGATGGAGAACAACAAAGCTACAGGTCTTTCAAATTGCATGGACAGAGAGTGTTAATAAATATAAAAAAGCCCTCTTTAAAGCTCGGTCAGAATATTATTCTACATTAATAGATAGCAATAATAAAAATCCTCGGGCACTGTTTAGAACAGTGGCTAAATTAACAAATGGAAATTCAGAGCAACAGTGCAAAATACCAACAGACATTAGCAGTACAGACTTTATGAACTTCTTCAATGAGAAAATTAAAAATATAAGATCCCAGATCTCTGCATCACAGTACAAACCAAATACTAGCTTAGCAGACCCTGTCTCACATTGCACTCAGCACTTTAGTAATTTTAATCCTGTAACTGAGCAGGAAGTCTTAAGTTTAATTTCTAAAATGAAGCCCACTACTTGTTCCCTAGATCCAGTGCCAACAAAACTAGTAAAAAGTGCAATGGATGTTCTTGCAGCGCCTATCCTAAACATTATCAATAGTTCATTATTGCATGGCACAGTACCTGATACACTAAAAGTGTCAGTCATTAAACCATTACTTAAAAAGTCAGACCTTGACCCACATATACTAAATAATTATAGGCCTATTTCAAATTTACCGTTTCTCTCTAAAATACTAGAAAAAGTAGTCGCCAGTCAGCTTCAGACACACCTTATGCATTACAATTTATTTGAGAAATTCCAGTCTGGTTTTCGCACTGGTCATAGTACAGAAACGGCACTAACACGGGTTGTAAATGACATTCTGATATCCTCTGATGAAGGAAACTCAACTGTAATTATGTTGTTGGACTTAAGTGCAACATTTGACACCATTGACCATTCTATTTTACTGCACAGGCTAGAAAATGATGTTGGGCTTACAGGCACCGTGCTCGCTTGGTTTAGTTCTTACTTATCAAATCGATTCCAATATGTACAGATATGTGCTGACAGTACTCCATCATTATACACAGAAGTTCAATATGGTGTCCCGCAGGGCTCAGTACTGGGACCTTTACTGTTTTCACTTTACATGCTTCCACTGGGATCTATCATTAGGAAACATAATGTTAATTTTCACTCGTTTGCAGATGACACCCAGTTATACCTTTCATTTAAATCAAATGAAGTTTCTCCAATGTTGTCTTTAATTAGTTGTGTTAGTGAATTAAAGGAGTGGATGAATAAGAACTACTTGTCTTTAAATACAGATAAAACAGAGATGTTAATTGTTGGAGGGAATGATGCTGATCACAATAATATTTTGTCATCATTTAACTCAATGGGAATCCCAGTCAATTTTACTGAATCAGCCCGCAATCTAGGAGTTATCTTTGACTCTAGCATGTCATTTAAAGCGCATATTACAAAGTTGTCCAAAACATGTTTCTTCCATCTTAGAAATGTTAGGAAATTAAGGCGCTTTTTAAATAAACAGGATTCTGAGAAACTAATTCATGCATTTATCTCTAGTAGGATTGACTACTGCAATGCGGTGTTCACTGGATGTTCAAACTGTTCTTTATACAGCCTCCAGTTAATCCAAAATGCGGCTGCAAGAATTATTACAAGAACAAGAAAATACGAACACATAACTCCAGTTCTTAAATCCTTACACTGGCTCCCGGTTAAGTTCAGGGCAGATTTCAAAATCCTTCTTTTAACATATAAAGCATTAAATGGTCGAGGTCCGGCTTACTTGTCTGAACTTATCATGACTTACAAACCAGAGCGCACATTAAGATCTCAAGATGCCGGTCTGCTTATGATTCCAAGGATTAATAAAATAACAGTGGGGGGGGGGTCGAGCTTTTAGTTACAGGGCCCTTAAACTGTGGAATGGTCTGCCTGCTACTATAAGAGATGCCCCTTCAATCTCAGCTTTTAAATCCCGGCTGAAGACTCACTACTTCAGTTTAGCACACCCTGACTAGAGCTGCTGATTAACTGTACAGACTGCATCTCTGTTGTTAGTCATTAGCACTTAAACATAAGTAACATGACAGTTATAATTGTATACTAACCCTCACTTATTCTGTTTTTCTTCTCCGTACTCAAATGTGGCACTTGGTGCCATGGCCCACCTGCCAAGTTGTTTTGCCTGCCTAAGGAAAAGTCATCCCAGATGGAGGATCGCAGGAATCATGGGAAAGAGGGGTCCTTTCATCAGATTGGCTGGCCCAGCACTGTTTCAGCCGTGGAATGGCCAAATGGGGGAGGCAGCTTGAAGGATGAGGTCTCCAGGACTCTATACAAATCTTATTATGGGATATATCATCTACTGTTAAATTCTACTCTGTACTTCTAAAATTTATATATTTTTTTTTTATTTCTTACTATATTGAGAAATTGTTCTGTGTACTGTACTGTATTGCATTGTATTGACCCCCTTCTTTTGACACCCACTGCACGCCCAATCTACCTGGAAAGGGGTCTCTCTTGAACTGCCTTTCCCAAGGTTTCTTCCATTTTTCCCTACTAGGTTTTTTTGGGAGTTTTTCCTTGTCTTCTTAGAGAGTCAAGGCTGGGGGGCTGTCAAGAGGCAGGGCCTGTTAAAGCCCATTGCGGCACTTCCTGTGTGATTTTGGGCTATACAAAAATAAACTGTATTGTATTGTATTGTATTGTACTACAGTCAGTTACTGGGGGACAGCTTCAGTGTCTTTTGAGGGTGTTGTTTGAGCCCGAGGTGTTTCTAGGTATACTTGTCACATACTGGAACTACTCCAAGGGTTTTTTGTGAATATTCTCAGTCATTCAGAGTAGTAAAAGATCAAGAAGTAAGTTATTCTGGTCACCTGGACATCAGTTTCTCTTCTGAAAACCTCCTTAAACTTTGGCTTACTCCAGGGTGTAACTTTAGAAAGTGCCTCTCCTAATCTGCTGTGGGTTAGGACGACACACACTTGTAGTAGTGGAGGAAGAAGAAGTACAAAAGAAAAGTCTGTGTGTTGGAAGGTATTTGTGTGAAAGTAAAAGAGTTTTTTTAGACCAGAGTCTTATGAACAATAGTAATGTTCTAGTTTGATGGAAATCTTAAACTCAAGTGTCTAGTGGTCATTCAGGGGGTTCTCATTTCACTTCATTCACCTTGCCACATACAGGATATTCTCCAATGTAAAACTCAGAATTCTGAGTCTTTGTTTCACATGTTGATTCATTTTTTATTTGTTAACTTGTTAATATAACTAATTACTAGTGTTGATCATCAAATTTCACCAAAGTGTTTTTGGAGCAATTGTGCCGTTTGCCATTGATCTTGTTCACTGCATATTTTCCTGGAAATTCACTCTGCAGTTGACTCAGATATTTTTTTTTTCCCAATGTTCTATGATGCTTTGTGAGGAATGCATGATATCATACAGCAGCGTTTCTCAACCTTTAAGTATTTGCGACCCGAGTTTTCATAACAGTTTTAATCGCGCCACCCTAACATTTTTTTGAAAGGAGCCCACTAATACCAATTTGTTCTTTATTAATTGATATATCATAGATGCGTATTTTATTATACCCACTTAACTTTTATCGACATTTATCTAACTCTATATTTATTTTTCTAGTATCAGAATGTAGTTTAAGTTAATTTGTTTTGGTTTCAACAAATGTATTTTTCATATTTTCGATTCTTGTTTTCTTTTTTTCACATCTTTGCGCCCCTCCTTTTTGTTACTTCGCGCCCCCTTAGGGGGGCCCACCCCACATTTTGAGAACCACTGTCATAGAGCTTATTTTGGACAATCTAGGTGAATAGAATGGCTTGTTGGGCTGTATGGTCTGTTGTTGTCACAGTTGTTCTGATTTTCTGATCAGCTCCAGCAGCCACGCATAGAACTTTCACGAATGAGCACAGTAAGTGTACTCCACCTCATGTCGCTCCCCGATCTGCTTTGTGCAGTGTGATGTCAGTAATATGATGTCAACTAAGTGGCACATTAGCCAACCACAATAAGAGTATTATGAGTACCGCCACTGAATATATAACACTGACCCCTGTGCGGTCACTCACTCACTACTGCACCACATGGCTAATTATGTATGCCAGATGAATGAATGTACAGTTAGCCAGGGACAAGTCAAAACAATTCTTAAAGGAGTCCCTGAGATAGGAAACACATGAGTCCCTGTGAATTAATAATAGTAGCGAAAGATTTATTACAATTTAAATGTGTTTCTGTCTTCTTGATGGAAGAAAAAGTGTGAAGCATCTGCATAAATAGATTGGAAACAAAAAAAGGCATTTCTGCTGCGCCAGAAATCACAGCTGCAAAGATTTGAGCAAGTCACTCCCATGGTGCAGTTTCATGGCTCGGCCAATCAGTGCCCTGAAGATTGGAAATCTTGTGAGTACAATCATGTTTTTGTTTTTACTTGTTGCCAGTTTGTGGCTATTGGTTGTATGTTGCGTGTGGCTATTGTTCTGTTTGTGGTTTTTGTTGTGTGAGGCTCAATGACACAGTGGAGAGCACTGCTGCCTCACAGCTCATGTCACATTTGTGGCCTCAATAATCAGTCAAGCATATGTGGCAGACGCTTCTGTAGCCCTCACGGATATTAAAGACCATTGCATCATTATAATCCCCTCATAACTAGTTTGATTCACCTTCTCCACTGACTTCAATGTGTTTCATTGTGTTTTACAAAGTTCCCAAACATTTCCACAATTTTGCCACACTCATGGTGAGGTGAACTCTGTTGTCCGCTCATCACCACAGGTTAACTGTATACAAAGACAACATTTTAAAACTCTGGCACATCCTTCACTAAAAACACCCAACATCTCATTTTTATTAGTGATTTGTTAGTCAGTCATTCTCTTCTTTTTTCCACACTTCAATTAGAAATTCTTCACTCCTTGCACCCTGGACATTTTTCTAACTTGTTGCATTTCCTTCACAAATGTCCTTAAAGGTGACCCATCACTAACATACATGGCTCTGTCACTTTAAACCACAGATCAAAGTGCAGACCAAACATGTGGTCTATTTACTGCTCTGCTCCTGTCTATTAGTTCAGGTAGGACAGTCAGTCGCCACATTACTGAACACAAGCGCAACATTCGAAGGTGCGCTACAGAATATATCAGCCATTTTATAACAGTGAGACACAGCATTACAGAGCTGAAATAGACAGTGCTGGATATCACCAAGCCACTCCACGCGGTGGTGATGACGATAACCTCATCTAACTTAGAGGGGCTTACTGGATCTTTAAGCTCAACAAAGTTCAGCCAACTGGTTTAAATGAACTGAATGGCTTTTTGTGTTTCCTCAAATAGACTCTACCATTTAACTTCACTTCTGATGAATTTGATCTACCATATTTTCAATATCTATGTATAAGTTTGCATGCTGAGGGTTATTTTGTGTCTCATTGTATTTGTTATTTATTAAATCTCTGTTTGCTGTATTTTTCCCATGTTCCTTTCTGGATGATACTTGTTTCTATCACATTTTACTTCACATTTTCTCCTCTTTCTTCTTCATCAGAGGGTGGTCTCAAGATGACTGTCCATTTTAGGTTCAAGTGCCCAAGTCTTGGAGGGGACTGAGTGTAACCGTTGATCTGAAGTTTATTGAAGTCACACACCACCAAAGTGCTTGTTCTTCATATTATAAAGGGTCTGGAATTGACACTTGCAGTGCTGGCCGTGTTACGCTTATGCAACTGGTAGAGAACACCTCAACAAAGAAGGAAGGCATTAAAGTACAGAAAGAGTTTGGTAGTTAATTCAGTTACATCACACTCAAGCAGGTGAGCATTTGTGCCAGGAGGATAATAAGCACTGTGGTGGGCTGGCGCCCTGCCCGGGGTTTGTTTCCTGCCTTGCGCCCTCTGTTGGCTGAGATTGGCTCTAGCAGACCCCCGTGACCCTGTAGTTAGGATATAGCGGGTTGGATAATGGATGGATGGATGGATAATAAGCAGATGAAAAGCTCATTCAAATAAGAAGGACATTAAATCAGGCCATGTATGGGCAGAGGTATTATAAGGAAACAGTGAAGAGACCAACTTTTAGGGAGGAAGACAGAAGTTATGGAAAAGTTCAGAACAGATCAAAACACACACAGCAGGCAGTGACAGTGCATGAGAAGCAAAAAGAGAAATGTGTGAAATGATTTTTAATAGATATGGACACAAAGTTGGTATTAAATGACTACTGTAGATAGTATAAACTTAAATGTAAATTTATTACTTTAAAATGAGTTTAGCTGCCACTAAAACAGACATTAAAAATGAGGCCAACTACTAAATGATGTTGGAATTTTTGGATGGTTCTCCTCAAAAAAATTTATCACAAGGTAAGACATGCATACTGTCCATGTGTATCAAGACTAGATGGCAACTGTAAGAACTGTCAAGTGGTATAGTAGGTATGAATAAGAAGTCCTAACAGGTCACATCCAAACCACTGCATAAAGAAATGGAAGTAGTAATAGCTGGGGACTCTGTCACTACAGGAACTGAGATGCAGATGGTACACAGGTAGAACACTTTGCCTGGATAGGTAGGGGGGTCTTTTGTCAAGAGTGGGAATGTATTCAGTTGTCATTGTCCAGAATGCAACAAATGATAGACATGCAGGCAAGCTATCAGCTGGGTGCAAAGCTATAGAGCAAAATCAACAAGGTGGTCATCTCAGAAGTTCTATCCATGCCATGGACCAGTTCAAGTAAGACTGAGAAGATTAGAACATTTAGGGATCTGAATGGATTACATTTGACCCAGAGGGACACAAATGTAATCTTAACATTTATCACAGGTAACTCAATAGAATTATTTATTAACAAAAAGAGTAAGAAACAAAGAGCAGGAGTATTAGTGAGTAGTCAGAATGGGTTAGGTTGGGGGATTTCATCCATCCATCTATCCATCAATTTTCTGCCACTTATCCTGGTCCAGGTTGCAGGGGCAGCAATCTGAGCAAAGATGCCCAGACATCCCTTTCTGCGCCACCTCCTCCCACCTCTCTAAGGACATACCAAGGCTTTCCAAGGCCAGTTGAGACATATGTCACCAGCCTGTCCTGGGTCTGCCCCAATGTCTTGGACATGCCTGAAACACCTCCACATCCTAATGAGATGCCCAAACCACCTTAACTGGCACCTTTCAATGCGGAGGAGCTCTCCTCACCCTACCTCTCAGGCTGAGCCCAGACACCCTGTGAAAACAACTCATTTCTGGTTCCTCATGTAGGACAAATTTTCCTTGGGTAACTTTACCAGGAGCACTTGGCCCAGACAAACCCTTCCACCATGATAAGGTGACATTTCATGGTGGTTAAGGGGGATGAGGGATTTCATGTTTCACTAATATACAGGAATGCTATGAATACAAGCATAATAGCATAAACCAGTGTGGACATGACAGCCCTCCTTCACTCACATCCTCGACTGTCACTGTGCTTTATTTATTTTTTCTGAAATGAAGACACAACCTAGTGGTCTGGACCTGCTGTGTTTGGTACTTTAATACTTTATCATACTCTAAGTCACTAAACTGTTAAATGTGAGTTTGTGCTGAATAAATTAGGTTGGAAATGTTTATGTGAAGAGTTCTTTCTCTATTTGGCGAAAATATTTTCAAAAATAAATCCTGGCAACAAACAATCCTGAACAGTATGCCAGTCCAATACAGGGCCACAGAGAACAACACTCACAATCATGATGGACCAAACTCACAGAACATCTGAAGGAAAACCCTCAGAGGGAAGGAGAGAAACCAATCCACATGAACAAAGAATGGAGGACACTGAATCTGTGAGGAAGCAGCAGTGACCAGGGACACAGACCCAGCAAACTGTCATTATGTCCTGTCACCAGTACAATTTCAAAACAAATGGTACATAATTCCATCTAAGTTAAAACAAAGCTTTACTGAGGAAACTATGATATTTTTAGAGTGCTACTGGTTTAGAATATAAAGAAAACAAACCCTGTAGACCACAAAGACCTAAAACATTACAAGACAGAAACAATGTCTAAAGAACAGCAGTCACAACAATAAAAACTCCAGTTAGTCAACCAGTGGAAGGGAATGAAGAAATGTTGCACCCACTGAGAAAATTCAGAGCATCAATGCCAACCTGTAATTTGAGCAAATGTTAAGGGAAAAATAAAATAACAGCGTGATGGAAAAACCAAGGAACAGGAGAGTCATACTGTCGGACTCAGTACTGATTAAAGCATGGAGTACAGTGAAGTGCCATGAAGGTCACAATAAAAATTTGTCCCCACTCCCCCCTACACCTTCATTACCAGTGAAGCTCTAACAGCTCTTCTAGTTTAAATTTATTTCTCCTCTCTTTGCTTAAAAATGATGTCTTAATTCAACTCACCTTCATCTGCTCCATCACCCTCCTCATCTTCTTCAGTTTCTTCTTTCTCTTTTCAAGTCTCTTTTTGATTTTACTCAGGGTCACCCCCAGCTGTTTCTGTTTAGAATTGAAAGAGGACACACATGGCCTTATTAGAATTCACTTTCACTTACAGCCTGAATTTACTGAGCTCTGAAAACCTGGCGGTAAATCAAATGTGGATAACCAAAGATGTGGTGGACCCAGCTGTCATGGTCTGTGTCAGAACAACTGATAAAAATAAGAGCAGGTGGTGCAAGAAAAATGGAAACAGTGAGAAGCTACGATTAGGGGCAGAACAGACAAGGTGGACTTATCAGAATTGCTGTCTGTGCCACATGCCAGTCCAGGTAACACTGGGGAGATCAGAAAGTTTAGCACATGGCACAAACTGTTGTAGACATAATACATGTTCAATTATTACTTGTTTGACTGACAGACACCATCATCCAAGGTGACTTGAAACATCTGAGATACAATTGGGTATATTTCTTTTGATTTTCCAATTGGAGCACAGGCAGGTGAAGGGACTGGTCATGGAGTGTCATTAGAGGGATTTGAACTTCAAACTTTAGAAACTATAGACTGGAATCTACAAGAAGACAACAGCAAAAATGACAAATGATGACAAAGGAGAAAAACAATTAATACAAAGGACAACAATGACCTTGTGTCAAAACTAAAATGTTAAAAGTATGCTGACAAAAATACTGAAGGCTATGCAAAAAAATCAAAAACAAAAAATGTAAATAATATTCTATTTAATAATCAAGAATAAAACAGAATAGAAGATAAACTTAATGCGACAAATAAAGTTCAGTAATTACATACTGAAAAAATACAATAAAATGAAATAGGAGTATTATTAAAAAATAATAACAAATAATTAGAACAAAAAAAAAATCTTAATAAAAGTGCATTGGGTTTGATGATGTTAACTGCCTTAATGACAACTGATAGGAACGTGTGAGGACGTCCACCAAGGTTCTTGGCTACTAAGTGCTGCTGATGTACAACAAGGTGAGCTGTCTAGATTGAAAGTACTTCCTATTTGAGGTGCACCATAAACCTTTCATATTTTGTGACCACTGGAGCAGTGCCGTCTGTTGCGCATGCAATAATATTCACAAATTGAATATTTTTCTGCTTTAAATACTCTTCAAGCACCTTAAAATTGATTCCCCCTTGACGTCTGTTTTAAGAAAGAGCATTTCTTCCTTTAATTGGTCCAAATCAGGAAATCTGACATTGGCTATGAGCAGAGATTCATTATTTGGAAGTGTTGACACGTCTAACTGCCAGACAAACTGCTTCAAATTCAGTTTTTTCCACCAACTGCTCCTCAACATCACTTGCCTATCCATCACATCTTGTCTCTCCATCGAGAAACTGAGGAGTTGTTTAAAGGAATCCTGCTTGTTATTTCATGTGCATTCAAATTTGTTAAAGTCGACAACACTGCAGGGACAGAAGGCAACATTAAGCTTTCGCCAACATTGTGAGGTTTGCCACTTTTAGCTATTAACCTTTCATAAGATGCATACAGTTCCTTATTTATTTTAGAGACTCTGTCATTAAAATTTTTTTAAATTGTAGGTCTGCTAATAAAATGTTTGATTTTTTTAAATATTCAAAAAGTTTGTCCTTAAAATCTTTATGCATTAATTTAAAGTGACTTTTGAGCTTTATTGACTTCATGCTTTCATTGGAAATATTTTTTTTACAAATTACGCACATTGGCAGTAAGTGTGTTTAGATCCGGCCAGTACTTGGATGAGTGACCATCTAGGAGAAGCTTGGGACACTAATGGAAGAAGTGTTGGTGAGACGAGCAAAGGGGCACTTACCCCATGGTCTGAATGTGGATGCCAATGCCCCAGTGCAGTGACGGAGACATTGTGCTGTAAAAATGGAGCTTTTGTTTGAGACATAAAACCGAGGCCCTGACTCTCTGTAGTCATTAAAGATCCCTGAACGTTCTTCATAAAGAGCAGGGTGTATCCTGGTGTCCAGGGTGAATTGCTCTGAATGGTCTAATCATTCTGGCCCCCTAATCATCCCTTCTGTCTAATTGGCTCTCTCTTTCACCACTTTAAATGATTAAATCCCTCACTCAGATTTCCTGGAATAGACGTGTGCTGGTCTACAGTATCAGACAGTCCCTGACCCTCAAACATGATTATTCAGAGCCAATGCCAATGGGGCGTTACAACATGATGAACAGTCTGTGGTGGTACCTGACATTATTGGCACTTGGCCGTGTCTAATTCAACAGGACAAGCTCTGAGCTGCCTACAATAACACAGCCGGAGAAGAATATTCAATTTTCCTTAAATAAAAATAAAAAAAAGTCTAAAACCTCATTTGTTTTTTTAACATTGTCCTTACTCAGTTAAGCAGAATGAACCTCTCTTTTCATTTTTGATGCCTCAATATCTTTGAATGATGCTCTGATCTTTTTCTTTCCAGATAAGAAGACGATTCATTCATATTTGGTATGAATAGGATGTGCCATTGTATGTCTGAAAGAGTTGAGAGTCGTCCTTCATCATGCAAATAAAACCAGTAAAAATGATATATAAAAAAGTTACAAGTTGGTTCATGACTACAGGCTAATAAGCTTAACATGAATCACAGATAACTTAAAGAAGCAAAATATGAAAGACAACACAGAGCAGCGTGTATCAAGTAGAGGTCTACTAGTGATTTTCACAAGATGAAAGGCAAGAGAATCTCACAAGTAAACAAGCTACTTATCTGAAGAATTTAGTGAGTACACAATTAACTTTGTAGGAGCAGAAAGCAAAGCCAAGATAAGCAAGGCAATGTCAGGAACAAGTTAAGACAAATTAATCTGACAGCCGCCTAAGAACAACAAATAAGCCTGAAGTGAGACCTGAGCACCTGAGCCTTAATGTGAGCATCTTAGACCAGGATAAGCCAACCAGCAGTAATCCACTCAAATCACTGAGACGACTTGTCATTACTGAACACCACTGACGTGTGTAAGATGGCAATAAGGTTAGGATGGCATTGCCGCTAAGTTCAGTTCATTCTCTATACATTGACATCTTATACTCATACGTTGTGTGTCCTGCAATACCTTTAACGTAGCTTTTCCTGGTGGCAGTAATGATACTTTAATTTGTCAAAATGCATTCAGTAGCTACCTTAAAGTTAATCAGAAAGATTCAGGCTATAGACGAATGGGTTAGGAATCTGAGAACACTTGGATAAAGTGGCCTTTGGATTGACTCAGTTTTTACACAATCTGGTCATTTCTGATTTGGATTCAGTGTCTCCAGTCCCCCCAGTTAAACCACTCAGTAATTGCGTTATGGTGAGATAGGGCTCAGAAAAAGTCCAACTTTAGCATCCACAAAATGTGACATAGGAACAGGAGGGCATTTCTGTCTTGTCCTGGATACATTTTATACAGTTTTAGACAAAATATAAGTTACCAATGTACATTATTGAGTAATTATGACATGTTTCATGCAGACTCAAAAATAATGATTTTATGGATAGCTGAATTCCATTCCATCTCTGAAATTTACTGGAAAAATCACTTTCTTGTTGTTCATTAAGATCATCTACGAGCAAACTCCTTGAAATACAGAGACTGTATGCTGAAAGATTAAAGAAGGCCTGACTACATGTTCATAGAATACATGATAATCATACATGACGAAGCTGGAAAGAGTATTGCAGCGGCCACAAGGTGCTCTCACATTCACACTGCCACATGACAGCGAGGCGCTCCGTCTCAATGATGGAATAGTTGCACTCAGCGCCCTTTAGAGATCGTGAAGCACACACCACGACTCTTGGGAGAGGACAGCATTGAGCCCAATGCCACTCACATCTAAATGGACCTAGAAAGTCAATGCTGGATTGGGCTGTGTCAAGACTAGTGGTAAAGATCAACCTTCTTCCACAGAGTCAAAGGAAGTCTTTGCATGACTATTTCCAACGGGACCTCTTCCTCAGCAGGTGGAATAACAGAGTTGCAATGTGAGCAAACCCTTTGAATGAACCCCCAAGAGTGCTGGAGACATTTTACCTCTTGTGACACTAGGTAGTCCACAGTGGGCTTGATGTTCTTTACGTCCATCCTAACCTGGTCTTTTGACACCACATGGCCAAGGAAGGTCATCAAAAAAACAAAGAGGGTCGGATAAGCCTTATGAAGTCACTGGAAATCATTGTCTAGGTTCTTCAGATGTTGTTGGACAGTTAGGGAGGACATGATGATGGCATCTGTGCAGATGATGCAGGT
>NC_041397.2:322455111-322457611 GCF_900747795.2 Erpetoichthys calabaricus
GGATGTGCATTCAGTGTGCCTGCCTTGGTGGTCCCTGGGCAAAAAGACCAGCTTATCCTGGGCACAAATGTTATAAAGCACCTTCTAAAGTGGTTCAAGCAGTCTCCCCAGTTCTGGCAAGTTGTAAGCAAACCTGAGTCCACTAAAGCACCTGAAATAATGCAGTTTCTTAATATGCTGTCTGGCATTAACAAGTGGAGAGGTGAAACAATCCCAGATGCTATTGGAACCGCCAGGTTGGCACAGGCAGTGACTCTTCTCCCTAAACAAGAACACCTGGTTTGGGCCAAATTACCTGCAGCCTCACCTCTTTCTGAGGGCAGTGCCATTTTGATCGAACCATCTAAGGCACAAACTCACAAGAAAATCATCATTGTCTGCAGGTCGGTGTGCTCCATGAGTGGTGATAAGTGGGTCCCAATAAGGATTTTGAATACCTCTGACAAACCTATCATCTTAAAGCGCAACACCAAGGTTGCAAATGTGTCACCCTGCATTGCTGTTGAAGATTTGGATGTGACCACTGGACAGACACCAGCTGAGGAGCTTGAGCTGCAGAGTCAGACGCTGTGTGATGAAGTGGTCAGCAAGCCAGGCTGCCCTCCTTGTCCCAGTTTTCATGATAGCCTACATAAGCTGGGGTTGGAAGATCTGGATATTGACTCCTGTGAGGTGTCCCACCACTGGAAATCTCAGTTGCTGCAGCTGGTGCAAAAGTATGAGGATGTGTTCTCAAAGAGTAAGCTTGACTGTGGGATGGCTAAAGACTTTGTTCACCACATCCATCTGTCTGATGATCGACCCTTCAGACTTCCATATCGACGTGTCCCACCAGGGCAATATCATAAGCTCCGTCAAGCGCTCACAGAGATGGAAGAGCTTGAGATCATCCGCAAGTCTAACAGTGAGTGGGCCTCCCCACTAGTGCTTGTTTGGAAGAAGAATGGTGATCTCAGGATATGTGTGGATTATCGCTGGCTGAACACGCGCACAGTCAAGGACGCACATCCCTTGCCACACCAGTCTGACTGTCTCGCAGCTCTGGGAGGGAGTGCCATCTTTAGTGCCATGGACCTTACCTCTGGCTTTTATAACATCGCAATGGCAGAGGAACACAAAAAACTTACAGCTTTCACCACACCCATGGGGCTGTATGAGTTTAACAGGCTCCCGCAGGGCCTCTGTAATAGCCCCGCAAGCTTCATGCGCCTCATGATGGGTATTTTTGGTGACCAGAACTTCCTGACGATGCTCTGTTACTTGGATGATGTGCTAGTGTATGCACCCAATGAGGCTGAAGTCCTCAAGAGACTGGAGATGGTCTTCAGCAGGCTCCATGCTCATGGACTGAAACTGGCCCCCAAAAAATGCCAGCTACTCAGAAAAACTGTGAGGTTCTTGGGGCATGTTGTGGATGAAAGTGGTGTCTCAGCTGACCCTGACAAGGTCAAAGCTATCGCTGCTATGACAGAGGCTGACCTTATGATGGAGGATGGCTTAACGCCATCACAGAAGAAGATCAGGTCATTCTTGGGCATGGTCATGTACTATCAGCAGTTCATCCAAGATTGTTCCAGTATAGCTAAACCCTTGTTCGCCCTGACTGCTGCACCTAAGGGGAGGAAAGGGAATGCACGAGGTGCTGCTTCGTTCAGGAAATTACATCCAAGTGACTGGAGGCAAGAGCAGCGTGACTCATTTGAACAGTTAAAATCTACTCTCTTAGACTCTGTTGTCCTTGCACACCCTGATTTCAGTCGACCATTCATCTTGTCCACAGATGCCTTGCAGGATGGATTAGGTGCTGTGCTATCTCAGGTCCAAGAGGGTGAGAGTAAGGCACGCCCCATTGCCTTTGCCAGCAAGGCTCTCACCCATGCTCAGAGCAACTATCCAGCGTACCGTCTAGAGTTTCTGGCACTGAAATGGTCTGTTTGTGATAAATTTAGCCATTGGCTAAAGGGACACAACTTCACCGTCTGGACCGACAACAATCCGCTAACCTACATCCTCACAAAAAGTCCAGAACAAAACCTTATCACCCAATGGGGAATGGCCACACTGAGAGGTTCAACAGAACCTTAGGGAACATGATCAGAGCCTTACCGCCCAGGGATAAGATTAAATGGCCGCAAATGCTGCAGACATTGACTTTCGCATATAACTGTACAGCTCATGAGTCAACTGGGTATGCTCCCTTCTACCTGATGTATGGGCGGGTCCCTAGACTGCCGGTGGATGTTATGTTCCACAATGTGGAGAGGAACAGTGATATCATTGACTATGATAGCTATGTCAGGAGAATGAGGGATGACCTCAAGGAAGCTCTCATCTTGGCCCAAGTCAACACTGATTCCAGCCAGCGGCGCCAGGCAGACTTGTACAACATGAAGACAAAAGGTGCAGACATTGAGGAAGGAGATCGAGTTCTCTTGGCAAACAGAGGTGAACGTGGTCGCAGGAAGTTGGCTGACAGATGGGACTCTACACTGTACACTGT